>NW_028292574.1:9146054-9336054 GCF_029948245.1 Actinia tenebrosa
AACAATCAGTTTTCAACTGTTTAAAACAGAAGTTTTGAATTTTTAACCCAAAACAAAATTGGGTCACAAACCTCATACAACGTCTAGTTGTTGGCGCTTTTTTTTTTTGTTTTTTCCCATTTATTGTCATTTTCTGTTACAAATGCCTCCTTAAATTTAATATTCCCAAGAGAGTTAAACTGCTGGCGGCCATGATTGGTGGTGGTTTGTTAAATGTTCATCATAGGACTAGCACTTAGAAACAATATATTTTCGGAATACTTACATCAACTGATTCGATCTAGGTTTCTCCTCCCTTGGTCATAAACAGCACCTTCACTGGGCTGCCTGTGGTTCGTTGTTAAGTATATCAACTCGATTGTATTCATTGGATATTTTGTAGGTGGTTGGAAGAGGGGATATCACGTTTGCTGTGCTTGGTGTCTATTCCTGGAGTCTTTTGCAGTTTACACTCGTTACCACGGCAACAACGGGTAAAGACAATCAAATTAGGATCACTGCAAACAGGTAACAGAAATAATAATGATGCTGATGACGATCTTAATGATGATGATGATTATGACGATTATCATAGTCATTAGCATCATCATTATTTAGTATCATCATCATCAACAACATCATTACCAATCACCGCCGCTGCCACCATTGTCATCAGCAATCATCATTACCAACAACATCAATAACATGAATATCCAATCATCATTATCAATAACAGCAACGACATCATCGCATCAGCCTCATTATTCTACGAACGAACGTTCCCTTATAACAGGTTTTCAGTTTGACCCCAATATGAGCTGCCTCACTGCTGTACTTGCGGCACTAGCGTGACGGAGGGAGCCCGACCCCCCAAAAATTTGCTTTCGGCGCCAAACAAAACTTTATTGATTCATGCGGGATTCCTTTGGATTTGGCGGGAAAATGGTACATCCCCCCCCCCCCCCCCCCCCAATAATCGAGACCTCGATACCCCCTGACTTGCAGTGGTGCGTGATTAGCAATAACAAGTTTTCTATCGTAGAAAAGCTAAAGTAGAACCGTTATGTGGTTATAGGTCGATACAGAACCCTCGGCAGAGGAAGTCTTCAACAGAAAGATCAGCTCCCACAACAAGTACGGTAACCCTACGAAATACGGTAATACAGTTATAAATGCCAGTGATGATGAACTCAAAGAAAAATACATCCAGCGTCTCCGAATGAAGAGACGACAAAACGGAAAAGGATCTGAATAATCGCGGGAAGGGATTTAAGGGAGTTCGGGAACGTAAAGTAAATCCTATCACAACCGCACGAGGCGAAGTGAAAGAGATATCTAGGCGAGAGATGTTACTTCATGGCGATATCTTTGGTATTCTAGCTGGGATACTGATGCAAGATGGACCTTTTCTTGTTCTCAGACTGGTATTGATAATCAAATTTAGCGTCATAAGCGAGATGCATATATTTTTTACATGTAAAAATGCTATCGCGCTGAGCCTATTGATGTACAGGCTATGTATCTTGACCTGTAGTGGTGAGGATGAGGTTTACGATGAACATCGTGAGAACGAATGGCGTTTACAGAACGTTCAACAGGCAGTCTACAGCGACCAGTTTAAGGCTTCAGGAGCAATTCAGCTAGCAGGTTGACACACGTAAAATATGGTCGGAAAGGGTCTAAATTTGTACTTACAAGAGTATTAATTCAACATGACTATACCAAATAGACCAGTTTTCGAATTCCAAATTACCGCTGTGTTCCTTGATTACAGACTCATTTGCACAGGGTTGGCCTCATATCACAATATTCACAAATACCAACGGTAAAGTAAAGAATGCACAACTTCAACAATACAAACATTTTGAAACTCGACGGACCTTGACTGGAACACGTGAATATTCTGCACAAACTCGAGGCTAACCCTGTGTAAATGTGTCTGTAATTAATCAAGAAACACAGCGGTATATTTGGAATTCGAAACTGGTCTATTGAAAAAAATGAGCATCATGAGAACGGTTTAAACTTACGACGAACATCGTGAAAAAATGGCGACTACAGAACGTTCAACAGGCGTTCTATAGCGACCAGTTCAAAGTTTCAGGAGCAATTAAACTTGCAGGTTGACATGACATTTATACGACGAAAAATGTTAAATTTGTACGTAAACGCTATCCAACGTAACTATGCCAATTTTTGAAGAACTCGTCAAGTTTTTAAAAGATTAAACTTTATGTATTTACGTAAGATGCGATTATTTTTACGATGGAAAGATGTAAATTTGTACATCTATACAAAGGTATCCATCGCAACGACACTAAATTGAAAAAAAAAGTGTTGCGAAAAGGTTACATGTTTGAAGGCAAGACCCTAGGGTGTTCTGGGTAAACTGTTAATGTGGCTAATATTTTGCATATTCACGCGGCAGCCATGTTGGATTGAACAATATATTCCTTCACACGTAGCCTCAAATTCAAGCGCTTGAGAATTAATTTATGCTGGGGAGACAAAGGTTTTTTTCTCATGAGAATAAACAGGGCCGCCGTGTGATATAGGCCCATTGATTTCAAGTTACCGAAAATTAACAAAGCACTTTGCCAACACTCTCCATGCCAGAATTATCATCTTTAGCATATAGCAACTTGTGTACTTCCTAAGAACGCGCGCGCTCATTGGTTAATTGGAGGTGAATATTGTACGATATTCACCTCTGAATCTCGGAATATTGAGTCGGCAACAAAAATGGCATCTGCCGGCAATCGTCTTGATACAATTTCCGATGAGGAAATTGAAAAAATGAAAGGAAATGCCATTCCTATCAATATCAAAAAGGCAACGAAGTATGGCCTAAACGTTTTGCTAAAAGTTTTGCGTGAATTTGTCACGGAAACTAAAAGTTTCTGTTTGTTTTTATTGAATTATTGTATACACTTATTTCAATAAAGTTAGTCACCTGAAAAGCTACAAAGCTAAGACCGGCAAGGATTATGGGGTAGATACATTTTACATGTTTCAACCGCTTGATAACTGTTGATGGACTTGAGATCTTCTACGAGTTACAAGTTAACCTCCTCTGAGCATCCTCAACTGCTGCAGTTTGTGTCAAGAGCTTTACTTGTTGGATATAAAACATTTCCCCATGATTCTCAGGGATCACAGCTTTCTAGATTTTTGGGACTAACTTTATTGAAATAAGTGTATAAAAATAAGTTACTCTGTACACAAGTTGATATATGCTAAAACAATTGTGTCCTCAATACGTAACCTATCTAAATCTCTGTCTTCTTTATTTTGAATGACACGCATTTTTTTAACAAGTATATACTAGCTAGCATGCATGTGACTGGCGAATGTGACATCCGTCCGGAAAAAAGACAAAAACTAGACGGATCGCAGAGCTAGGTCCTAGCCTCTCTCGACTTGAGTTCAAGCAATACTCTGGACATCATCTAACCAGAAAACCCCTCGGTCTTAGCTACGATAATTCAACTTATTATATAGATGTCGATGAAATACCAGGTTTTCTCTAGTGTCGAAAACTTGATATCTTTCACCAGTGGAAGATACCATATCTTTCACACGTGAAGATATCGCTGTTGACATAGTAACGTATTTTAATAAAGAATTTTTGAGCTTTTGTTTTATTTAAGTTTCATCGATATCTATATAATACACAGAACATTACATGGCCGCTTGGAGATACGAATTTTATCTTCTCGTGTTCAATTTAGATCTTTTGCTGCGCTCACTCGTGAGATATCAATTGAACACTCGAAGATAAAATTCGTATCTCCGCGCGCCCATGAAATATCCTCTATCTTTTCAACCCGATAAGTTTTTTCAATTCGGTGTAGACGCGGCGATAACAGTTCACGAGGATGGTACGACGTAAATCACAAACATCATGGAAGTGAGTTTGACGTTATCATAAAATGCTTGCCATCCTGCTATTAATCTTTATAACAAACACACGTCCCCAGTAACAATCCCAGCAGTCTTTGCAAGGCGATACTCGACCCATTCCCCCATTTTACTTTTGGAGAGGCCGATCTCAAGCAATTTTTTTTTTTTTTTTGTTCTGTTTGGATTATCCACATCATAGCCGTAATCAAGTGGGGTGCATTGCGTGCACGTGCACCCATCCCCCTCCACCCCGCACGCAAAAGCTAAAAGTCCGCTGATTCGTTCGTATTTTTTCCTCATTTTTATACCATCTGCAATTTGTAGCAATTTTTATCGCTCACTCATTATTGGATTGTTGGATATTTAAATCTATTTCTAGTAGCAACGTCCTGTATCAGGACCCATTTTATTTAATTTAATTCTTATGACAGGCAGTCTAGTTATTTATTGAAGAAATAGAAAACGCGCGCGCGTGCTCTGTGCAGTTATAAAGCACGCGGGGATTATAATTTAAATCTTTGAAAAGAGGACTGGAATGAGCATCAAAGTTAGAAAATGTCATGATGCGCAGTGCTCTTTTCTGTAAACTAGTAATGTTTTTTAAAGAGGTTGGATAGGTATTTCCACAAAGGATCAAACCATATGTTAAGAAAGGGTAAACTAATGAATAATATAGCGTAGTTAGAGTTTTTTAAGAAACATAATGCCTGATTTTTGATAGAATACCAATGTTTTTTTGAAATCGTATTTGAGATCACTTTAATATGATACTTCCAATTGAGATTGCTATCAATATACATACCAAGATATTTAACACAAGATTCATGCTTAAGAAATTTGTCATTGATAGTTAGTTTGATCGGGAATATCTTCTTTTGCGGTGGATGAAATATTATAAAATTTGATTTTGGAATATCTAAAGTTAATTTATTGGCAGTCATCCATTCATCAATTTTAACTAATTCCTCATTGATAAGATGTTCAAGAGTATAAAGATTTTTATGTCATATAAATAAGTTGGTTTCATCATCAAATAATTGAAAATGGAAGAGAGAAGAACAAGAAGTAACATCATTAATGTAAAGAAGAAAAAAAAGAGGACCTAGAATAGATCCTTGTGGGACACCAGAAATTACATACTCATATTCAGAATTAATACTGCCTAGTGAACATACTGTTTTCTGTTAGATAAGCAAGAAGAAAACCATTGATGAGGAATGCCTCTGACACCATATTTTTCAAGCTTATTAATTAGAATTTGATGATTGACAGAGTCAAAAGCTTTTTGTATATCCAGGAAGATACCACAAGAAAAGTTGCCGTCCTCAATACCTTTATAGATTTTATCAATTATTAAGAGAACAGCATGAGTTGTAGAGTGCTGAGCCCTTAAGCCAAATTGATAATCAGAAAAAGCTAGACGCTTGTTAAGAAATTTGAAAAGTCTATTATTAACCAGTCTTTCCAGGATTTACTTAGATTTGAAAGAAGTGATATAGGGCGACAATTGGATAAAGAAGTACGGGAGCCCTTCTTAACAATAGGAATTACACGTGCAATCTTTAAGGTTATCAGGAAACAGACCTGAAGAAAAAGACAAATTAAATAAGATAAGAGTTAGAAAATATAGAACTGTTGCTATCGAGTTATTCGCCATTTCTTCTTCCATGTGGGACATTTTGTATAGTTCAGACTGATTATTACAGCTTCGTTAAGTTATATGATTCTTAGCCTAATACCATTAAGAGGATTTGAATAAAAGTCAATTTGTGAAGCCAGCTGTCTATAGCAATAACTTGTAAATAATTTGGTGTTTAAATAAGGAAGCAGTTCCGCTTGGGTCGATAAGAAGAAGTTCTCTTATTCCAACGTATTTTATTTCATCTCATTTCATTTTATTTTATCTCATCTCATCTCATCTCATCTCATCTCATCTCATCTCATCTCATCTCATCTCATCTCATCTCATCTCATCTCATCTCATCTCATCTCATCTCATCTCATCTCATCTCGTTTCATTTCATTTCATTTCATTTTTTTTTTTTTCATTTTTCATTGTAAAGTTAGTCGAAGTTAGTCTTAATACCTGACAATTCAAGTTTTGAGGTTATTTGCCATTACAGTGTTGCTTTTGTTTAGTTCATTAGATTAGCGTTTAGTTCTTCACTTATGTTCGATGACACTACGTAGTTCTTTGGTCGCTCGGTCGGTCGCTTTTGGTCATTGCTTTGTTAATCTTCCTAGTTCAGTTGATTGGTTAGATGGTTGCTTTGTTGGTTCGCTGTTCGGTCGATCGGTCGGTCGGTCGGTGTAGTAGGTACGATTGCAGCTTCATCTCTTTTTACATAACCATTTAACTCAATAATTTCCAAGTTTTCACATGCGTTGTTACTTTGCTCTTGTTCTGTTTGTAACACGCCCGTTTGAGTCCTCCTTATTTTGCATGCGCAACATAAAATGCTCCAAAACACCTGAACGAATCGAGAGCGAAATTCCCGAGATATTGTGCCATAAACGAAGGGATTACAACAGGAATGAAACAACAACATTTCGAGAGAAAACTTAAAAATCAAGCTTGACATATCGTAGCTTTCGAAAACGATCATGTCTATCCAAGCTATTTGATTCGGTAATGTAGAAATAGCGTACAAAAGTACGATAATAAGAGAGATTTTGATGACTTCCATGTCTCTCTTTCGCGTCATTTTGAGCTGGTTAATTCTGTCACTGTTTAAACTACACTTGGGAACTTTGTTTCGTTTTAAATACAAGATAATCTTGGTGTAAGAGATGGCGATAATAGTCAAAGGTATCATGTACTGCACAACGAATAAAGAGACTGTGTAGACCTTGTTTAATAGCTCTGATGACCAGATTTCTTTACGCCCTCCATGATATTGTTCCATTACTAAATAAACTGGAAAGAGACAAATATTTGCCACAAGCCACAGTCCTGCCACAGTGCAATACGTTAACTTCATGGAGGGCTTGGTTTTGAAAGGATAAACAATGGATCGACATCGAAATATTGCAATGGTCGTCATGGTAAGCAAGCTTACCATTTGGGTACTGGAGAAAAATGGCCCTACAAGTTTGCAATACCATTTTGAAAGTGGTATGTTGACGTAATACATTATAAAGTATAGCAACACGGATAGGATGTCAGCTACACTGAGGTTAGCAATGAGGATCTCGAATGGTGTCTTTCGTCGTTCTCTGGTAGTGTAAATGACCACAAGGACCGTAAGGTTACCAATAACAGCAACGACAAAGATGGTTATGCCAATACCAAGTTTCATTCTCCATTCTAGGTCATTTGAATTCGAATAACTTTGATTAGAGTTAGAAACTATAGAACTGTTGCTATTGAACGAAGAATTCGAGTCATTCGCCATTTCTTCTTCCATGTGGGACATTTGGCACCAGTGTCTATAATTCAGACTGACTGCAATGTAATTATTACAGCTTCGTCAATTTATATGATTCTTAGCCTAATGCAATTATTAGTACCAGAGTCGGAGCCTGAATTAAGCTGTTACCACGAAAAAGCGGATTTGAATAAAAGTCAACTTGTGAAGCCAGCTGTCTATAGAAATAAGTAGTAATTAATTTGGTGTTTAAATAAGGAAGCAATAAGGAGTTCTCATATTCCAAAGTACAACTTTTCCTTGTATTTTCTTTTCATTTTTTATTGTAAAGTTAGTCGACTTGATCCCAAAAAATCTATATTTTTCGACTGGAAAATACCAGAGAAAAATTTGGAAAAGTTAATTGACTAAAGTTGCAAACATATATAGAGTGTGTGCAATGATGCTACTCAAAATCCCTTGAGATGTGAATAACAATGAAACGTTAACAGCCGCCATCTTGGTTGATCAAACGAGAGAAGCTAATGAGGAACGCTTTGTTATCGTCAACCAAGATGGCGGTAATGACGTAACATGCACCTGCTCTATAAATCCCTTATTAGCTATCTTAATTATACAGCTTCTCATTAATCCCATATAGGTAACTGTCCAATTAGTATAGGAAATCGCACGATCTCGAGTACAATTTGGAAATTAATAGACACAAGTAATGTTTTGAAAGTTCTTGTAATTTCACGAGCCTTTAGGCGTTAATGACATTGACTGTATATGATATATATATATATTTATATATATATATATATATATATACACACACTCGATTGCAGAAACGTTGTAGTATACATTTATACATTTATACAAATACCTAATGAGATGTATTTTGCAATTCTACTTTTTTAACTCTCAAAACCAATTGATTTATAATCTGTA
The DNA here is from genome assembly GCF_029948245.1 of Actinia tenebrosa. NCBI lineage: Eukaryota > Metazoa > Cnidaria > Anthozoa > Actiniaria > Actiniidae > Actinia > Actinia tenebrosa. The sequence goes on from NW_028292574.1 coordinate 9,154,235, forward strand.
AGATGTAAAACACAAGAATAAAATATTTTGACGTTCATTGAATGAAACAAATAATAAATAAAGCGAGTTTTCTGTTTTGCATATCATTGAATATACTGAATAAATTAGGTATTTGTATAAATGTATACTACAACCTTTCTGCAATCAAGTGTATATATATATATATATTGCATATACAGTCAATGTCATTAACGTTGTTCACCGAAAAAAAAGACATGTACACATTTACACATTTACACATTTACACATTTACACATTTACACATTTACACATTTACACATTTACACATTTACACATTTACACATTTACACATTTACACATTTACACATTTACACGTTTACACATTTACACATCTACACTTTTAGACATTTAGACTAAAAGATATATCATGTGTTTCCTCAAACGTTCTGGCAGGAAACAAACGCTGAAATAGATTTATAACCATCTTCAATCCTCACTAAATGGGCGGAGCATTCTGGATTTTCGATTCACGAGTATTTGAATTTTACACTGATTTAAAGTTCAGGCTGACGCGATCTTTTTCTTTTAGTCTATATGTGTAATTGTCTTACGGTGTAAATACACCTACTTGCAAGAAGGTTGTCATACAAGAATAGAACATTTGTAATTTAGTGAGAAAGGAATACATTAAAAGACAAAAGAAAAAGTTCAGCTTCAGTGATCTTCTTTTGTTTTTTTGATATAATTCCTATCCCACTAAATCAGTAATGTTCTATTTTCGTATGACAACGTTCATGCAAGTAGGTGTGTACATAAATGTCTTTTTTCGGTGGACAACGTCAATGACATTGACCAAGAGAATATCAACTAGTTCATTTTCTCTTGCATTGACTGTATCAAAGAAAGTTAATCTTAATACCTGACAATTCAAGTTTTAAGGTTATTTGCCATTACAGTGTTGCTTTTGTTTAGTTCATTCGATTATAGCGTTTAGTTCTTCACTTATGTTCGATGACACTACGTAGTTGCTTGGTCGCTCGGTCGCTTTTGGTCATTGCTTTGTTAATCTTCCTAGTTCAGTTGATTGGTTAGATGGTTGCTTTGTTGGTTCGCTCTTCGGTCGGTCGATCGGTAGCAGGTTCGGTTGCAGCTTTATCTCTTTTTACATAACCTTTTATCTCAATCATTTCCAAGTCTTCACAGGCATTGTTCATTTGCCCTTGTTCTGTTTGTAACACGCCCGTTTGAGTCCTCCTTATTTTGCACACGCAACATAAAATGCTCCAAAGCACCTGAACGAATCGAGAGCGATATTCACGAGATATTGTGCCATAAACGAAGGGATTACAACAGGAATGAAGCAATAACAACTGAGGAGAAAACTTAAAAATCAAGCTTGACATGTGGTTGCTTTCAAAAACAATCAAGAGTATCCAAGCCATGTGAATTGGTAAGGTAGAAATAGTGTACAAAAGTACGATAATAAGAGAGATTTTGATGACTTCCATGTCTCTCTTTCGCGTCATTTTGAGCTGCTTTATTCTGTCACTGGTTAAACCACACTGGGGAACTTTGTTTCGTTTTAAATACAAGATGATCTTAGTGTAAGAGATGGCGATAATAGTCAAAGGTATCATGTACTGCACAACGAATAAAGAGACTGTGTAGACCTTGTTTAATAGCTCTGATGGCCAGATTTCTTTACACCTTCCTTGATATTGTTCCCTTACTAAATAATCTGGAATGAGACAAATATTTGCCACAAGCCACAGTCCTGCCACAGTGGAATACGTTAACTTGGTGGAGGGCTTGGTTTTGAAAGGATGAACAATGGATCGACATGGGAATATTGCAATAGTCGTCATTGTAAGCACGCTCACCATTTGGGTACTGGAGAAAAATGGCACTACAAGTTTGCAATACCATTTTGGACGTGGTATGTTGAAGTAAATAAGGTATTTAAAGTATAGCAACACGGATAGGACGTCAGCTACACTGAGGTTAGCAATTAGGATCTCGAATGGTGTCTTTCGTCGTTCTCTGGTAGTGTAAATGACCACAAGGACAGCAAAGTTACCAATAACAGCAACGACAAAGATGGTTATGTCAATACCAAGTCTCCATTCTAGGTCTCTCCATTCTAGGTCGTTTGAATTCGAATAATTCTGGTTAGAGTTAGAAAATATAGAACTGTTGCTATCGAACGAAGAACTCGAGTCATTCGCCATTTCTTCTTCCATATGGGGCATTTGGCGCCAGTGTCTGACTCAGACTGCTTCCAATATAATTATTACAGCTTCGCCAATTTATATATTCTTATTTCTTCTAATTCCTTAAAGTGCACCCAACTCGTTACAACACTTTCAGAATTGATTCAACATAAAGTGAATAGTTGAACGGTGAACTTTTCTTCATTTGAATGTTGCGTCTTTAAGTTATGAAGGTTATACTTCCAATGTGTTGATGACTGTGGCGTCACTTAGGTGTGTACTTTTTAAAATTTTAAAACCAAACACCAGCCAACGTCACGAGACGTCAAATTTAAAATAAACATTGTGGAAACCTTGAGTATAATGATGATGCTTTTTAAATGCTGTTTGTGTGAAATGACTAGTCAAAATTTGTATATTTAATGAAGCTTGTGGTGACATTCAAATAAAGAAATATTTCCCCTTTCAATTTCACTTCATGTAGAATCAATACTGAAAATATTGTCCCAGGCGTTAAGTCGGACGGAGTCAATAAGAAGATGTTCTCGCATTCTAATTTTCTTTTGCGATTTCCCATTTGAAATCGCAAAGTTGGTCGACTGAAATGATCCAAAAAAAATCTGTAAACGATATATACTACAAAAAAGGAAAAATTTCTTTAAGAGGGAATATTCGTAAAAATCAATAAAATTTGCTTGGAATAGTTGCCTTTTACATATTATGATACAAAGTTTAAATATTCCGGTTTTTAAAAAAATACACTATCTGGTTCCTGAGTTATAATCTTTTAAATAAACATTTTTGATGGCATAGCAAGGGTTCTGATGTTGTCATAGCAACGTCTGACGTCATTTTTTCATGCTCGGATCATTGCGATCTTTGGTTTATGGTCTTTGGCTTTCCAGGTTTACTTGCTGTCATATCATATATTAATTTTTTTTAGCTCATAATGTGAAGGCAAAAAAACACTTTCCAGCCTCCTTAAGAGAGAATTCTTTTCGTATTCAAGCAGTGAGCGCCAATACTATTTACTTGAAGAAAGGCTGTTGTTACAAGGCTAAAATCTTGTTATTCAGAAAGTTTAACTTGTTTGGAAGTGGAAATGACCGATGAAAGTGGAATCAAAGTGTTAACCCAAAGCAAAAAATTTAATCGAAAATGAGGTTTAGGTCTTCTTTTGCTTATTTTCCATACATTTTCTAAAAAAAGCCTGACAAAGGTACATTCTAAAACAAATGCAACAAAACATCTTCGTACAATTGAAAATACCGCTTCAAACAGGCATCTTATCATAGTACATCAGTTTCTAACTGTTTAAAAAAGGTTTTGAGTGTTAACCCAAAACGAATAATTGGGATCAAAACTCATACGAAAGTCTAGTTTTTGGCGCTTTTTGCCAGTACTGCTCATTATTGAAAAATATTTCCTCTTAATCCCTCTTTATAGTCTTAGGCAAGTGTTTACTTGCTCACTTGTTTATTCTTCGTGTGTTTCATAAGGTCACCATCTTAAAACGTTGTCGTTCTAAATTTGATTGTTTAATTTATGAAATATTGTTCGTCAGGGAATTAAAACCAACCTTGAACGTCCAATCAGACTCAGTGGAAGCAAAACCTTTTGTTTGAATGTGTACACATATATACTTTGTCATACAGTAATTCACGCTTGATCTGTCATTAAATATTGTTGAAAATGATGACAGGATGTGACATGTGAATAATTGTCCAAGGTGTTAAAAAAGGTCTCTATCATTGCAAGCTCAACGTTGGTCTCGCTTGGATGCAAAGGCCCGGCCGTACCTTTCAAGATGGCGCGGGGAACCGTGAAGGGGACTATTCTTGCGTTTATTTTCTTAATCAAAAATTTTTTTTATTCATTTATTCAATTCTATTGTAAGAGCATTGATATATTTTATGTAATGCGCCAAAATAATAATAATAATGAAAACTTTATTGAGTTTTTCCCCGAAATACAATCGTAAATCTAGCTACGTATAGGTAATTTACAATTGGCTACTTGAATCGAATACAAAATGTGACAAATAAAATGAAAAAAAGATAAAGAAAAAAAGATATTATATCTGTAACACTATGGGGAAAAATGAAGACTATTAAGGTGGCTGGACCCCCTCACGCTTGACCGCTACCTTCCACTTTTGGAACGCTAATGCATAAACGTGTTTTATCCGATTGCACGGTCTGATCTCGCTTGGCCGCTTTCCGATTTACTCCCGAAGCATGGTAATACAGAGTTGTGACAAACGTCCCACGTTTGAATTTAAAAAAACTGTGTATTACCATGCTTCGGAAGTAAATCGGAAAGCGGCCAAGCGAGATCAGACCGTGCATGGTGCGAAAGAATTTGGTGTTATGATCATTAGCAAACAATCGAATTCCCAGAGCATCAAATCGTTGGGAAACGATCAATGTTTTCTGTATTTCTCGTTCGCTTTAGACAGCTTTAAATGAGTTCAATAGTCTTGCAATTTTGTGTAATATTAGTTTAAGTTCTAATTTGTATACTGACGTAGTTTTGAGAGAAATGATCAACGAATTTTAGAATAATGGAAGATCTAGTAAGATTGACTAGAAAACTGCGATGAAAAGTGCGCATCAAATGTTTACCCCGTCTTCTGCACTATACATTTTCACAAAATCGCATAAGTCGATTACCTTCAAAATGTTCCTTTTAAAACTAGATACAGAGTAAAACTAAATGAGCAATGACTTTTGTGAATATATAGCTCTGAAATATTAATTTCGGCCGTATGAAATCCATTGTTTAGTTTTGAAGTAGATTATGCACTATATTTAAATAATCTCAAATATCTCATAATTAGCTAGATAGATTTTTTCAAAAATCCCCACAAATGGAGGCATCTAGTATATAATGATGTGGTACGAAGCATTTTAGTGTTGAACGCTCTGCAAGGCTAAAATTATTTTCTAAACGAAAACAAATATTTCATCATAATCACGTGTTATGACGTCCGATCTCACTAAAAACTGCATCAAACATTAATTCAATCTTTATGTGACTTATGTGCAAAAAAAGATTTGCAATCGGATAAAACACGTTTATGCACCAGCGTTCCAAAAGTGGAAGGTAGCGGTCAAGCGTGATAATAATAATTTTTTATTATTATCATTATTATTATTATTATTGTTATTATTATTATTATTGTTGTTATTATTATTATTATTATTATTATCATCATTATTATTATTGTTATTATTATTATTATTATTAATGTTATTATTATTATTATTGTTATTATTATTATTACCTTCGGCCGCTTTTGAAAGGAAATTAAAGTTAATCCTAAATCCTTGGATTTGAATTATAACAAGATCAGTCAACTTGTAATTTATCAGCCGTTCATATAAATGAGCAGTAAGTAGTTTGCCGATTAGTATATGTAATAGGACTCCCTGCTGTGGAGGAAAATTAATAAATGTTAAACAGGGAGCAGCTGGGCTCAAGAAGAAGAAGGCACTTTCTAGCTTACTTCCTGTTTTTCCTATTAGACCTGATTCTCGTGGTGGCATATTTTTCTAATACAGACCACGTGTCTTTGCCTAGAGCATCATTTCTTTGTTTAACGGTTGCATATGAGAAGACAAATATGGATACAACTCAAACAAAGAATCTTATTCAAGCATTTCTTTTCATTCAAGATGTAGTTAGTCTAAAATGATTCAAGGCATGTTAATTTGAACTGGAAAAGAAATAATACCTGTTTCACGTACAAGAACAAAATATTATGGCATTAGAGCTTTTTCTATTTACGCACCGAGACAATGGAACACACTCCCTGAGAACATTCAGTAAGCAAAATCATTAAACTCTTTTAAAAAGCTTTTAAAAGCATTTCTGTTTGAACATGATGTTAAATTTCAAAAACAATGAACTATTATTTACTTATTTATTTTTATAATGTTAATTATTTTTATTATTATTATTTTTTTATTATTATTACTACTTTTTTTAAAATACATATTTAATTAATGTATATTTCTATAAGTTTTCATTTTGTTTATCTGTTTCAATATTGAATTATTATGTATTTTTCTTTTATGCTTTGTAAAGCGTGTTGAGTTTTTTGGAACACGCTATATTAAGAATTTATTTTATTATCATCATCATCATCATCATCATCGATCATCATCATCATCATCATCACCATCATCATTATCATCATCATCACCATCACCACCACCATCATCATCATCATCATCATCACCATCATCATCATCATTACCATCATCATCATCACCATAATCATCATCATCATCACCACCGCCATCATCATCACCATCATCATCATTATCATCATCATCATCATCATCATTATTATTACTATTATTATTATTATTATTATTATTATTATAATGGAAATGTTGAGAATTCCGTTACTAAACTGCCTTCGTAGGAGCGTATCTACTATGGTTAATCGACCCACCCTAAATGGCATTTACGAACCCCTCAATTATAACATTTTCATTATCTCGGCCAAAGAAACTGGAAGCGTCTTTCAGTTTTCTTCTTATTCACTGTTAGCCCATCACAAATCTACTGTTCTTTTTTTGGTTAGTCAAGCTGCATTTCTTACACCGTCTTTTTCTTTTTCATTTTGGTAAACCAGTCAAAAAATCTACAGTCATTGTTTATTATGACGGTTCGAACCCCGCTCAATCCCGCCCCTACTTCGTTGCCAAAGCACATTTTACGACGTCCAATCGGCGCGCGCGTACTATCCTAACTATATAATAAATAGCCATATTGGAACTCGTTTAAAGACCGGCCCTTTCAGCATTGAATGCTCAGTCATTCGTGACAAGCGGTAAAAATAAATTTAATTTAGCACATAGCTTCATATTGAAACCTTTGTGCGTGACATAAAGCATATCTCGGAGGTGGGCTATTGAGCTGCATTAGGTGTATCCTACCGCCAGAACATCTATATAGCTAAAACTGGCGCGAAATGTCCCACATGGAAGAAGAAATGGTGAATAACCTCCGGTCAAAAGCAACAGTTCTATAGTTTCCAACTCTAATCAGAATTCGAATTCAAACGACCTAGAATGGAGACTTGGTATTGACATAACCATCTTTGTCGTTGCTGTTATTGGTAACCTTACGGTCCTTGTGGTCATTTACACTACCAGAGAACGACGAAAGACACCATTCGAGATCCTCATTGCTAACCTCAGTGTAGCTGACATCCTATCCGTGTTGCTATACTTTATAATGTATTACTTCAACATACCACTTTCAAAATGGTACTGCCAACTTGTAGGGCCATTTTTCTCCAGTACCCAAATGGTGAGCGTGCTTACCTTGACGACTATTGTAATATTTCGATGTCGATCCATTGTTCATCCTTTCGAAACAAAGCCCTCCACCAAGTTAACGTATTGCAGTGTGACTGAAGGACAAGGACTGAAGGACAAAGACTGAAGGACAAGGACTGAAGGACAAGGACTGAAGGACAAGGACTGAAGGACAAGGACTGAAGGACAAGGACTGAAGGACAAGGACTGAAGGACAAGCACTGAAGGACAAGGAGTGAAGGACAAGGACTGAAGGACAAGGACTGAAGGACAAGGACTGAAGGACAAGGACTGAAGGACAAGGACTGAAGGACAAGGACTGAAGGACAAGGACTGAAGGACAAGGACTGAAGGACAAGGACTGAAGGACAAGGACTGAAGGACAAGGACTGAAGGACAAGGACTGAAGAACAAGGACTGAAGGACAAGGAATGAAGGAAAAAGACTGAAGGACAAGGAATGAAGGACAAGGACTGAAGGAAAAAGACTGAAGGACAAGGAATGAAGGACAAGGACACCCCCCACCCCCCGCTCCCCCAATGATTACCATCCTTCAATTAGAAATGTCTTTATGTGAATACCTGTTGTCATGCTATTGCAGCCTGTGCTTACTTGTTCGATGTCCTCGTCTGCAACAAATAGTACTTCAAAAGAATGTTCAACAAAACCGTCCATTTCAGAGTCATCTGATTCCACATCAGAGCTGTTTTCAGAAGAATCAGAGTCGTATTCGGAATCACTGGACAGGAATTCTGTACTACTATCATTGGAATTAATTCTTTCATCCCTAGACGTTTCAGCAAGAGCAAAATTAAGGACACGTGCTACCAGCGCAGCTTTATTTCCTGTTAATACGTTTGGATTGTTCTGCTTGAGGCAGATCTTTAGTTGTTTTGCTGTCAGAGCTTTGACTTTGTGTTTTTCGTTCAGCTTTCCTTTTTTGAGCTTTCAATTCAAAAACTCAAGATGTTTCACAAAGCATTTGAGAGTGGTTTCATCAACCATCAATTTCTGGCACACCTCCTGCATTTAATTCACGTTGCTTTTATATACATTTCGAATAAGACTTAAGGCCCCCCTCCGTCAAATGAGTGATTTTACTTTGAGTCCCCCATCTTAGCATCAATTTAATGTGATGCCCCCCCCCCCCCTCTGGTTTTTCAGCCCCCCCCCCCCCCCCCTGATAATTATTGCACAGTCCCTAACTTTAAAACTTGAATCCTCAGGATGTGGGATTAACTTTCCGTTCTTGCCATCTGTAAGGCGGTCAAAGTTGGTTAAAAATGGATTGGATGTGTAGTCAACTTCAGTTAAAATTTTCTCTCGGTAATTGTTTTCAGTTAAAAAATAGATTTTTTGAATAATTTCGACTAACTTTACGATTTCAAATCACAATTAATACAAGGGAAAACGGAAAGAAAGTGATGATATGAAAACTTCTTCTTATTGATCGGCTCTGACCGACTGCTTCAGTCCTTATGGTTAAATACCAAATTACTTACTGTTTATTTCCATGCATACTCACAGTTGAGCTCACAAGTTGATTCTATATGCTAATCCTTGGGCATTTCATATTTTTCTCTTATTCTCTCTATACACACCGAACGCATAATTTATTACTACTATACTATGTCTATTCTTTGCGTACATATTTACGGTGTTCAACTTATCTATAGAGAAAAAATATCGCTCTGGGATCCTCACGAATACCCTACATTTCATATTCTGGCTGCGTTACCAGCGTGGTTGGTCCTTGTAGTGTAGTGGTTAACACATCGGACTAGAATACCGAAGACGTGGGTTCGAATCCTGCCAAGGGCATTTGATATTTTTCTCTTATTCTCTCTACTTCATTATATACACACCGAACGCATAATTTATTACTACTACTCTATATGCTAAAGTCGAGCTTGCCTAATTAGGTTGCGCCTCTGGCATGAAATGGCATAAGGCTAAAAATATGTATTGACGTTGACGACATATAGGCACTGGCGCCACTGAAATCCTCCTACATGAAACAAGAAATGGCGAATGACTCAAGTTCTCCAGGCGATAGCAACAGTTTTATATTAGTTTCCAACTCTAATCAAAGTTATTCCAATCCAGCAGACCTAGAATGGAGAGGGAAACTTGGTATTGACATAACCATCTTTGTCGTTGCTGTTATTGGTAACCTTGCTGTCCTTGTGGTTATTTACACTACCAGAGAACGACGAAAGACACCATTCGAGATCCTAATTGCTAACCTCAGTGTAGCTGACATCCTATCCGTTTTACTATACTCTACAATACAGTACTTCAACATACCACTTTCAAAATGGTATTGCAAACTTGTAGCGCCATTTTTCTCCAGTACCCAAATGGTGAGCGTGCTTACAATGACGACTATTGCAATATTTCGATGTCGATCCATTGTTTATCCTTTCAAAACCAAGCCCTCCATGAAGTTAACGTATTGCACTGTGACAGGACTGTGGCTTGTGGCAAATATTTGTCTCCTTCCAGTTTATATAGTAAGGGAACAAAATCAAGGAAGGTGTGAAGAAATCTGGCCATCGGAGCTATTAAACAAGGTCTACACAGTCTCTTTATTCGTTGTGCAGTACATGATACCTTTGACTATTATCGCCATCTCTTACACCAAGATTATCTTGTATTTAAAACGACACAAAGTTTCCCGGTGTGGTTTAAACAGTGACAGAATAAAGCAGCTCAAAATGACGCGAAAGAGAGACCTGGAAGTCATCAAAATCTCCTTTATCATCGTACTTTTGTACAATATTTCTACCTTACCAGGCCAAATAGCTTGGATAGTCTGGATTGTTTTCGAACGCTACGAGATGGCACTAGTAATTTTCAAATTCTCTTATCAATTGTTGTTGTTTCATTCATGTTGTAATCCCTTCGTTTATGGCACAATATCTCGAGAATTTCGCTCTCGATTCGTTCAGGTGTTTTGGAGTATTTTCTGTTGCATCTGCAAAATGAGGAAGACTAAAACTGTCGTGTTACAAACAGAACAAGGGCATAGGAACAACGCATGTGTAGACTTGGAAATCATTGATAAAAAAGAGTAACGGTATAACCTGTCAAATGGACTGTTCATTGACAGTGGAATGCTCTTTTACCTTCATCACTTCTGTGTCAGGTTTCTTTTGTAAACATAAGCAATGACAATCACGTTTTATATATTCAAAGCTATATTTGTTAAAACTAAAAGCATTTACACTCAATGACAGAGGAACTGTCGGCAAATAGGCCATTTACTAATATTACCCTTGAAAACTCTGTTTTTTTCCAGTTTCAATTGTCTTATACTATATTCTCTTGACGAAGTCAGTACCACAAATAGCCCAAACTGTGTCGGCTTAAAACAGTTGTTGTGTGAAGCTGTGTGACGTTCAAGAGAGCATAACTGAATATGCTCTCTTGGAAGTAGTGCCAGACGTCAAGCATACCAGTTTCACCTTTGTTATTAATTCTTCTTTTCCTTATTATGTTCTTAATTCATACATATTAACAACACTCTACAGTATATATTCAATCACTCTGGAGGTGACAGTTGTTACTGCCAAAACATGTCATTAAAAAACTTCAAAAGTGTCGTTATTTCTCTTAAATGCATGTCTCTTGGTAGCCTGCGTCACATCCGGAATTTACGAAGAAAATTCCGGATGTGACGCAGCTAGTCTCTTGGAAGTACATATATATTTTTTACTACGAATGAATTAATTAAAGTGTTAATTAAATTACATTCAAACACCATCGTTGGGAAGGTTTGAAGTCTTTCTAGTCGATTTTGAACGAGTTATGGCCATTTGAATTTTGTACCAGAACTTGTTTCCTCGATAAATGTCCAATCATCTGATCATAGTTAATGGAGTGGAATGGTTTGGAAACTCCATAGAACAAAGCTATTGTTTTGCCTTTGATGTTGAATCGTACCATCACGTGTTACTGACGGTGCACAATGAACCAAAGCAAGTATGGCTGAAAATTAAGTATTTTATTTATCAATTGGTTATCAATCTGGTTTTTAATCCATTACCGGACTATCTTCTAAAAAGGTTACAAAAAATTCAATTCTCGTCTGCGAGTTTTGTCACTGGAAAATACGTGAACTCTGTGGAATCAGTCCTAAAGCTTGGATGGTTACCAATGCGTGAACGTAGAGATTATAACTTGCTGAAAGTCATCTATAAAGCCATTAACTCAGAGCACTGGCCTAACTACGTTGCACTGGAAGTTCGTAAACATTCAAGAACTTTACGTCAAAGTTCCACCTTGAATTTGGTCAGACCTTTGGAAAAGGGAACTTTTCAAGATATCGCCTCAGAACTGTTCAATAATTTGCCAAATAATATAAAAGACATTTCTAGTTATAGTTTATTTTGTTCTAAAGTGAAAGCAGAGCTAAAGAAGCGATATGACATTACTTGATTTTTATCAATTAATTTATCTTTCACCTGATTGATGGATATTGGTGCTGCGCTGCTGTACCCTGGGCAATTATTGGGTCGTGGCATTTGGGACAGTTTTCTCTTTGTCTGTTGCCCCGAATATCTCGACCTGGGGTGGTTGCTTGGGGGCGGTGGGCGTAGCCCCAGTATCTTCAGTTTTTGTCCTTTTTATTCATGTATAATAATTGTCTAGCTTAGAATAATCCAATAGTAATTATGTCAATCTTATTTCTTATTATGTCTAATTTATTCTATAGCTTCATAGTTCATCGTAAATTTATCTTGTGTGTATGTTATTGTAAATTAGATAGTTTTATCAATAGGAGAAGAGCCACCTCGTGGATTCTATTGATTAAACCATTATTATTATTATTATTATTATTATTTTTATTATTAAAAGGTACTGAACTGAGCTCGTACAACTGAAGTTTTTTTATTCATGGCTATCATAATAAATGAAAAATCTTAAATTTCCTCTCAACAAAACAGTAATTTTAAACAACTTGGGCATTTCGTTTTTTAAAATTTTCATTTTTTTAAATTGAAAGCACGAACATAAGCACAAACCAGGTGAGAAAGTTTGCAATCATAGGCTCGAATTTGCCACGAGGAAAGTCCGAGAATAAGTTACGCAAATTAGATAAGGGCCGCTACATTTAGTCGGTAGTCAAATGCCCGCCCCTTCAGGCAAATGTTCAGCTTCAAATTCCCCACTATGCGGAACTCGACTATGGTCAAATGCCCGGGGTATATCGGAGATGGGGGGTGGTTTGTGGCACATATTTGTCTTATTCCAGTTTAGTTAGTAAAGGAACAATATCATGGAAGGTGTGAAGAAATCTGGCCATCAGAGCTATTAAACAAGGTCTACACGGTCTCTTTATTCGTTGTGCAGTACGTCATAGCTCTTTGACTATTATGGCCATCTCTTACACTAAGACTATCTTGTATTTAAAACGACACAAAGCTCCCCAGTGTGGCTTGAACAGTGACAAAATTAACCAGCTCAAAAAGACGCGAAAGAGAGACATGGAAGTCATCAAAATCTCTCTTATTATTAATATCAAATTACTTACTGCTCATTTCCATACTCAGCTGCCTTCACAAGGATATATTTTATTAATCAAATCCATAAACCTTACGCACTTCGAGGTAAGACCTTGTATTAGGCTCCGCATGAAATGGCATCAACCTAAGAATATATAAAATTGACGAAGCTGTATTACTGGAATCACTCAGAATTATAGCCGAAGCTGGCGCCAAATCTCCTACATGGAAGAAGAAATGGCGAATAACTCAAGTTCTCCGGTTGATAGCAACAGTCCTATAGTTTCCAACTCTAAACAGAATTATTGGAATTCAATTGACCTAGAATGGAGAGACCTAGAATGGAGACTTGGTATTGACATTACTATCTTTGTCGTTGCTGTTATTGGCAACCTTACGGTCCTTGTGGTCATTTACACTACCAGAGAACGACGAAAGACATCATTTGAGATCCTCATTGCTAACCTCAGTGTAGCTGACATCCTATCCGTGTTGCTATACTTTATAATACAGTACTTCAACATACCACTTTCAAAATGGTATTGCAAACATCAAGGCCTATTTTTCTCCAGTACCCAAATGGTGACCGTGCTTACAATGACGACTATTGCAATATTTCGATGTCGATCCATTGTTCATCCTTTCAAAACCAAGCCCTCAAGCAAGTTCACATACTGTACTATGGCAGGGCTGTGGCTTTTAGCAAATATTTGTCTCATTCCAGTTTATTTAGTAAGGGAACAATATCATGGAAGGTGTGAAGAAATCTGGCCATCAGAGCTATTAAACAAGGTCTACACAGTCTCTTTATTCGTTGTCCAGAACGTTATCCCTACGACTATTATGGCCATCTCTTACACTAAGATTATCTTGAATTTAAAACGACACAAAGTTCCCCAGTGTTGTTTGAACAGTAACAGAATTAACCAGCTCAAAATGACTCGAAAGAGAGACCTGGAAGTCATCAAAATCTCTCTTATTATCGTACTTTTGTACAATATTTCTACCTTACCACATCAAATAGCTTGGATAGACATGATCGTTTTCGAAAGCTACGATGTGGCAAGCGTGATTTTTAAGTTTTCTCCTCAGTTGTTGTTGCTTCATTCCTGTTGTAATCCCTTCGTTTATGGCACAATATCTCGTAAATTTCGCTCTCGATTCGTTCAGGTGTTTTGGAGCATTACATGTTGCTTCTGCAAGATAAGGAGGACTCAAACGGGCGTGTTACAAACAGAACAAGGGCAAATGAAAAATGCCTGTGAAGACTTGGAAATGATTGAGATAAAAGGTTATGTAAAAAGAGATGGAACTGCAATCGTACCTACTACACCGGCCGACCGACCGAACAATGAACCGACAAAGCAACCATCTAACCAACTGAACCGTAAAGATTAAAGAAGCAACTAGCAAAACCGACCAACCGACTGACTAATACCAACCGGGCAAGTGGCCAGTGTTAGACCAGCTGACTATAACGAGGTCTGATCTTACGAAATAACCATTCAAATGGCTGACTGACAGTGCAATGCTCTTTTACCCCGAGGGGGGGGGGGGGTTCTCCCATATTTGCTATACGGTTATGTGCCGCCCTATAGGGTATGGTTTTTCGGCTTCTGGGTCTGGGGTAGGGTATCATGTTTTGACATTTTGTCTGGGATAGGGTATCATTTTAGTCTGGGATAGGATTAACGATTTGGTCGTTTTTGTCTGGCGAATAGGCTACGCTTTCTGCCGACCAAAAACAATGAAAAATGTTAGTAAATATTGATTGCAATCGATTGTAAAACCGTATTTTCCGTCTTTTAGTCTGGGATAGGGTGTACAATTCTTAGTTTTAGTCTGGGGTAGGGAATGTAAAATCAAAATTTTAGGTCTGGGATAGGGTCAGGGTTTCGAGGTCCTGAGGGAACACCCCTACCCAAGTTGGGGTGGTAGTACCCCCACCCCCGGGTCTTTTACTTTAATCCTCTCTCCCTTTTGTAAACATTAGCAATGATAATTACGTTTTATGTATTCAAAGATCTTACTTGTCAAAACTGCAATCAAAAGGACAGAGGAACTGTCGGCAAATAGGCCCATTTAATACGATTCAGTACCCTTGAACACCTTTTTTTTCAGTTCCAATTGTCTTACACTATTCTCGAGAAAATATGAAGTTGAATAAGAAAGAAATTCGCAACAAATCTCGGTGCTGTAGTAATAAATGACTTCAAGATGGAAACATGTAAAGAAAATTTTTGTTGTTTTCTGAAAATATTATGAGAGAACTCTTTTCGTGTTCAAGCGTTGAGCGCCAAAAACTATTTTCTTGAAGAAAGGCTGTTGTACAAGGCCAAAATCTTGTTATTCTGAAAGTTTAACTTGTTTGGAAGTGGAATCAAAGTGTTAACCCAAAGCAAACATTTTATTCGAAAATGAGGTTAAGGCCTTCATTTGCTTATTTCCCATATATTTTCTATAAAAAAGCCTGACAAAGCAAGATTCTAACACAAATGCAATAAAACATCTTTGTACAATTGAAAATACCGCTTCAAACAGGCATTTATCATAGTACATCAGTTTCTTACTGTTTAAAAAAGGTTTTGAGTGTTAACCCAAAACGAAAATTGGGATCGAAACTCATACGAAGGTCTAGTTTTTGGTGCTTTTTGCCATTATTGCTCGTTATTGAAAAAAAAAATCCTCTTAATCGTTTATGATTCCATGCTCCTAAAAGCTATTGTTGAATAAGAAAGAAATTCGCAACAAATCTCGGTGCTGTAGTAATAAATGACTTCAAGATGGAAACATGTAAAGAAAATATTTGTTGTTTTCTGAAAATATTATGAGAGAACTCTTTTCGTGTTCAAGCGTTGAGCGCCAAAAACTATTTTCTTGAAGAAAGGCTGTTGTACAAGGCTAAAATCTTATTATTCAGAAAGTTTAACTTGTTTGGAAGTGGAGATGACTGATGTAAGTGTAATCTAAGTGTTAACCCAAAGCAAAAATTTGAATGGAAAATGAGGTTAAGGCTTTCATTTGCTTATTTCCCATATATTTTCTATAAAAAAGCCTGACAAAGCAAGATTCTAACACAAATGCAACAAAACATCTTTGTACAATTGAAAATACCGCTTCAAACAGACATTTATCATAGTACATCAGTTTCTTACTGTTTAAAAAAGGTTTTGAGTGTTAACCCAAAACGAAAATTGGGATCGAAACTCATACGAAGGTCTAGTTTTTGGTGCTTTTTGCCATTATTGCTCGTTATTGAAAAAAAAAAATTCTCTTAATCGTTTATGATTCCATGCTCCTAAAAGCTATTGCTAAGCCTTTTTTCAAAATTCAGCTTTTTGATTAATATACTATGAAAAAATTAATTAAAATGAATAAAGCAGTTTATCTTTGTATACGGGAGTGAACAGCTGCAAGAAACTGGACAGAAAAATAAACAAGTTCTAACTGTGTTAACATTAAAACTGTATCTGTAATTCAAAAACGTATGGTAAATTCGTTTTTTCTTTTTTCTTCTTTTCTATCCTTTTCCAAATCAAGCACAAGGACAAGGACTGATATATATATTTATATTTATATATATATTTATATATATATATATATTTATATATATATATATATATATATATACACACACAGCCATTTGCAAAAATTATGGCCGTTTCAAATATACATACAAGTATATCAAAAGTATATCAGATACGGCGGGATATCTTTCTTGATATTTTTTTCACAAAGCCCTTGTGATAGACAACTCGAAAAAAATATCAGGGAGGATATCCCATAATCAGTTGACATGCTTTTGATATACTTGTATATATATTGGAAGTGGCCATAATTTTTGCAAAAGGCTTTATATATATTTATTTATTTATTTATTTATATCATATACATAAATTAGTTTATTGTAAAGCGCCTCGAGTTTATTAGGACGCCCTATATAAGAACTTATATTATTATTATTATTAAGGACAAGGCGTGAAGGACAAGGAGTGAAGGACAAGGAGTGAATGACAAGGAATGAAGGACAAGCACTGAAGGACAAGGGGTGAAGGACAAGGACTGAAGGACAAGGAGTGAAGGACAAGGACTGAAGGACCAGGACTGAAGGACCAGGACTGAAGGACAAGGACTGAAAGACAAGGAATGAAGGACAAGGAATGAAGGACAAGGACTGAAGGACAAGGAGTAAAGGACCAGGACTGAAGGACCAGGACTGAAGGACAAGGACTGAAGGACAAGGACTGAAGGACAAGGACTGAAGGTCAAGGACTGAAGGACAAGCACTGAAGGACAAGCACTGAAGGACAAGGACTGAAGGACAAGGACTGAAGGACAAGCACTGAAGGACAAGCACTGAAGGTCAAGGACTGAAGGACAAGGACTGAAGGACAAGGAATGAAGGACCAGGACTGAAGGACAAGCTAAGGACTGAAGGCCAAGGACTGAAGGACAAGCACTGAAGGACAAGGACTGAAGGACAAGAACTGAAGGACAAGAACTGAAGGACCGGGACTGAAGGGCAAGGACTGAAGGACAAGCACTGAAGGACCAGGACTGAAGTATTTACCACTGAATGACCAGGACTGAATGTATTTACCAAATTTTTTGCCGCATCATTTCAACTAATTTTACGATTCCATAGACAGCTGAGTTCACAAGTTGATTGCTAACATCTATTTAACAAATAGACATCAGTCATGTGATGACGCAATGTATCGTCAATAAGAGGACAGACACATAAAAACTGTCTATTTGTTAAATAGATGAAGAAGTAACTTGAACTCGGAAGAAACACCGGAGTCATCACTGACTTTATTTATTTACTTATTAAGCTTCCAACAATTAAACTGTTGCGGAGAACTAGACAGGTGACATTCCACCTATAGGATAGTCTCCAACTAAAATTAAGAAGAAAAAAAAGAGATCAAACAGGTAACTAATAAATGAATGGCTAAGCCCTACAGTTGAAGCAGCGGCATTCCGTCACCCAAGAACAGGTATTAGTGGTCTCAACAAGAGAATACAAAAATTTGTCATTATAATGACTAACAAGTAAGCGCTTAAAGGACGGTGCAGAGAGCTTGCCTGAGCTCAGCCGGCAGATCATTCCATAAGGGAACCACACGATTGAAGTAAGATGAAGCAAAGGTCTCAGTTTTAAATTTCAAAAAGTTATAAAGTGGTCCCTTATCTGCTCTCCTTGTACGTTTGGGAAGAAAGGTGGTTGGAAATATCTTTGTCACAACTTTCCAAGAGTCGTACATTATGTGATGGATGCATTGTACAAACTGGGTCCACACAAACCACCGAATAACGCAGCATAGTTCAGGGTTCGTACAGAGTCCTCACTGAAAATTTCCAAAACTTTTCCAAAAGTCTCTCAAAGCCCATCAACTAAAATTTCCAAAACCACATAAGCAAAAAAATAAAGTGAAATTTATGGATGAAAAACATTCGACATCCAAACCAATACAAAATATGGCACCATATTAACATTTATTTCTCTGTTTATTTCACAAAAAATCTCAACAACTACAAGATAAGAGTTCTGTTGAACATTCATACTATAAATCAGCGCAGTCTCTCATCGGCGTTTTTAATTAATATAACGAAAAGAGTTCTTTGTAAGGTAGGACCTGGGCAACCAAAAAAAAAAAAAAAAATTTTTTCCATCGCCCAGTGGTCGAAAAAGAAATTTTCCAAAACTTTTCAGGTACTGGAAAAATGCATTATTGACTTCCAAAACTTTCCAAGACTTTCCAAAACCCGTACGAACCCTGATAGTTGCAGGAGCTCATGCTTCTACGAGCACGATGTTGTCACAGTTTGTTAAAGTATTGGTCGATTGCGCAAAGAAAACATCTATGTAATTACTTCTAGCTGGCTTTGTTTGATTAAATGTCCCTCAGAAATTGCGCAAAGAAAAACATCAACGTAATTACTTTTAACTGGCTTTCTGTATAGTGAAATGTCCCTAAAAAAGTTCGCAAAGAAAAAAAAGCGTAATTATTTTTAACTGGCTTTCTGTATAGTGAAATGTCCCTCAGAAATTGCGCAAAGAAAAACATCAACGTAATTATTTTTAACTGGCTTTCTCTATAGTGAAATGTCCCTAAAAAACGTTCGCAAAGAAAAAAAGCGTAATTATTTTTAACTGGCTTTCTGTATAGTGAAATGTCCCTCAGAAATTGCGCAAAGAAAAACATCAACGTAATTATTTTTAACTGGCTTTCTGTATAGTGAAATGTCCCTCAGAAATTGCGCAAAGAAAAACGTAATCATTTTTAACTGGCTTTCTGTATAGTGAAATGTCCCTCAGAAATTGCGCAAAGAAAAACATCAACGTAATTATTTTTAACTGGCTTTCTCTATAGTGAAATGTCCCTAAAAAAGTTCGCAAAGAAAAAAAGCGTAATTATTTTTAACTGGCTTTCTGTATAGTGAAATGTCCCTCAGAAATTGCGCAAAGAAAAACATCAACGTAATTATTTTAACTGCCTTTCTGTATAGTGAAATTCCGAGAAAATGAGCTGCTGACCTAATACAATGAGCGGTGCGTGACGCTCACTTGAGTCAAAACTACCGACACATTTGGGGCTGTCAGTGAACGACGGTTTAGCGGGCCGCCAATAATATTTGGACATGTCATTTTAGAAGGGTTATGCTGTTTCTCTTTTTAAACTAGCTTTGCTAAATTCGGATGTGCCTGTATAAATATTGACTTAAATAGATAAAAAAGTAGCACAGTGGTATTGTTTTAGTTCTGGTGCATGTACCACAATCCATTTAGCCATATTGAAAACGAAGAAAGATTACGGAAAAGTCAAAATGGGGTCCATTCAAAATTCCGTAGTTTATTTAAAACGAGAATTAGCAAAAATATTTTTACATTAAATTCAAGAGAAAGAATGTGTCTTTGCTAGAAAAAATGATGGTTTGAATAAAAAAAAACGCGAAGCCATACGATCGCCGAGAAAACCTTACGTTTTCCTATTCAACACAAGGTGCCCAAGCCCTTCTGGATCCCAAAATCAACTTCGAGTGATTTCTCAAAAGATAAAAGGCGCCCAGGACTTAAAAGTTGTATTTTCGAAAATGTCTCACCACAAAGGGTATTTAGGCAAAGTATGAGCAATCCCGAATTTTTTCAACTGTCCGAGGATTCTCGACCGTTACCGGCAGAAATTGGTAAAAAAGAGATACGTAGGCCAATTTCAGTCAAACTTTTCAAAATTTCTCTCGGCTATTGCTTCCAGTGGAAACATAATTTTTTTGAATCATTTTGACTGACTTTACGATTTCAAATGATAAGAAATGCAAGGGTAAAAGGGGATAGAAAGTTAGAATATGAGAACTTCTTCTAATAGACCCCGACCGACTACTTCCTCATTTAATACCAAATTACTTACTGCTCATTTCCATACACAGCTGCCTTCACAAGGATATTTACGCCAGTAAACACGACGAACGACGTAAACGAATGAACAAGCTTTAATAATGAAACGTAGTCGCAAGATGGCCGACCAATAACAACAGTAATGAACAGGCGTCACTGGCGCGGGCGCGCGCGCATGACAGGCACAAATGTCCGCGGGCACAACGGGCTCGCTGGCGCAGTATCTTCTTCTTCCTTATTTTCTGTTAATTAACTGGATAACAAAGTTATTATGGTTCATACATCTACAGGTCGCATAATGTCTCAATATAGGAAGTAGTCCTTGAGGTAGGCTGGGGGTTTGCGTGTTCGTTGTGGTCTCGAGGGAGATTCTTCGCTGCTGAGTTCGTTGTTGATGGGCAGTGGGACGGTGAGAGTGACTTGCGAGGGTGGTGGGTCTTGCTCAGTTGTTTCTGGGGTTGTGTTGGTGTCTTCTTCCGATGCGTTGTCTTGATTGTTTGGTTTACACCAGCTTGGTAAGTCAACTTCGTATGGGCGGATAAGTTCCGATGGGGGTGTTGGTGGACTTGGTTCTTCTGACGCTAACGTTGGGTCTACGGTGGCGAAGTCTTCGTCGGCATCGTTGTGGATTACTTGAGTACTAGTGTGGGAGGAGGCGAGGGGAGCGGGAACGGCATAGCACTCACATAGCTTGACCTTGTATGATGTGGCGCGAAGTTGGGATCCGGTGAACTTCTTAATGTAACACCAAGGGTCGCTCACTTCTGTAACGATGTAGCGGTCACGAGCACGTAGTTTGTCGCGGTCAGCGATCAAATAAACTATGTCTCCCACTCGAATCTGTGGCTGAGGTGCGGCAACTCCGTGTTTGTCTTTGGACTTTTCGCTGTGGGGATGGTTAGTGGACCTCTTCTGGTGCTGCGCTACTATATTCTGGTAGTCAGATAGTGGGAGTTGGTCACAGGTGTATTGACTGCGCTGTGTCCATAGTTCACGAGCGGAGAGACCTTGATGGCGTAGGCGAGAGTTGAGACGAGCTGTTGCTAGTGCGAGGCCAGTAGAAGTAATGGGTCCACCTCCGGGCTCCTGTCGCAGAAGCTCTTCTTCTAGCTCTTGAATAGCCTTTTCGGCGACTGGGTTCTTATTCTTATTCTTTATGCGACCAACATCGAGCCAAATGTTCAAGTGTTTTAGACCGTCGTTGTTGCTAAGAGATAAGAAGCTTGGTGCAGGGTCTACTCGAATGACTGCTCTTGGACCGTCCAAAGGGTGTAGTTCCACAATGAGGCGTGTAAGGGCGTCGCGCAGGGTGTCGTACTTTTCGTCTTGTATTAAACAAGTGTTGGTGTAGGATGTCGAACACTCTCTGAGTAGTAAGATTGCTTGTCGTTGTCGTTTGATAACGTCAGCAGCGAAGGATATGCCGACGACGTCGGGTGGTTCTTCAGATGATTGGTTTACGAGAGAACTTGGAAACTTCCGTAAGGAGGCACATGGGTGGCATGACGAGGATACCCTGGTTAGGGCACTGTTCATGTCTAACGCAAAGAAGTGGCGTAGTACAACCATCTGAAGCTGGTTGCGAGATGGATGGTTTAGACGAACGTGGAGAGCTGTGAGAAGACCATCAAGTACGGACCGTGGTACTACTATTGCCTCAGATGAGGGGGTGAAAGGTTGGTTGCGTTTGACTACTAGAATGCCGTCTTTGGAGATGGACGTTACGTTTAGATAGCGTTTGATGTCTTTTATGTTAGTCAGTTTCTTCGAGGGTCTAGTTCCTTGTTTCAGATGGGCATGGACTCTGCGGAGGTCGGGACATCCGTTTTGGATTTCTCGCCAGGCTGATCTCGTGGTGAATGGAAGTGACTTGGTGTTGTCGATGATGTCTTGAACGGACACGTCACGGACGACAGAGTCTTCTGTTTCTTTGATGAAACTGCACACCTGGCATGTTGGTTCTTGGCACTCTGGAGCGTTGCGGCTCGTAAAGTCTGAAGGGAGGTTAGCCGTACCGGCCAAATGCTGCAACGTGACTTGATATCGGCTAACGGTAGTTAGGAATGATGTTACCCGAGGGCTTGCGGAAAATTCGCCGCGACAGAGTTTATTGATGGCTTGGACGCATGGTTTGCTGTCAGTGAGTACGCAAGTACGGTGTTCAGACTGTATTATAAACGGGCTGAAGTGCTTGACGGCCGCGGCGATACTCAGTGCTTCAATTTCACAGGGCAGCCAGTTGACTTGGTGTTTGCGGAGTTTTGCGCTGAAAAATCCGGCAAGATAGAGGTTGTTCTCACGGGACACATATAGTGTTGCTCCGAGGCCACGTTTGGTTACGGAGCCGTCTGTTACGATCCATAAGGAGTCGGATGGACGTGGTAGAGCGATGGCTTTGGTTGACGTGAGGGCCTGCTGAGCAGCTTTGAACTTGTGGAGAAGACTTTCGTTCAACGTAAGTTTGTCTTGTGACTGGAGACCCGAGATTGCGCCTTCGAGGGGGTCGATTAGGGAGGAACACTCTGGTAGGACGCGGCTAAGGACTTTGTAGGACCCGATAAAAGAGCGCATGCCTTTGACGGTAGTTGGAGGAGGACAAGATGCAAGAACCGCGACGCGATGAGGACTTGCAGATAGTTTGCCTTGGGACCACACCCATCCTAATATGGTGGTGGACTTTGGACAGATGACCGTTTTAGTTGGTGAGAGTCTAAGGTTGCACCTGTCAAGCTGTTCCAGGACCCGTGCCCAGATAGGTAGAAGGTCTTCGGGGCTTGCTCCTCCGCAGTACAAGTCGTCTGCTATCTTTGCCACGCAGCCTTCTTGGATGAAGTCACCAAGTACTCGACACATCATCTCTTCGAGTGCTGTTTCTGAGCCGGGCATTCCCATTGCGGAGCGGCAGTAAACGCGTACGCCACGAAATGGTGTGGCTACGCCGCAGTACTTCCTGGATTCTTTAGCAAGGGGTATTTGGTAGAAGGCGCGGCTGAGATCAGACTTTATCAGGAACTTCCATGGTGCAATGGTGCGTAGTGTGGAGTCAACGTCTGGCATGAGTGATGGTTGGGGTTTGCTGTACCGTCCCACGTCTGCAAAGGCAGTGACGAGGCGATGACCGCCAGAGGGTTTCTTTATGAGGAAGGAGGGGTTCAGGTATTCTACTGCCACGTCGATATCTTCGGGTTTTTGGAAGACTTGGTCTCTTTCCAGTTCGTCAAACTTCTCTTGCAGCTCTATTAGTTGGTTTCGAGAGTATTGAGGAAGGCGCCCTTTACGTTGGGGCGGCTGTACCGGTCCCATGTTTACGCGGGCTTCTATATGGCCCGCTGCTCCGTTGTACCCTGGAATGTCCGGTTTGAAGACGTTGTCGTATTTCTGTAGGACCTTCTGGAATTGGTCACGCATGGAACTTGTAAGTAGCTTGTCTGGATCTAGACTTACGCTGCCTGAGGACGGCGGGGTAGGCTTTACTTCTGTAACGGGGAGTGTTGAGGGTGGAGCCGCTTCGGGAGGAGTCGCTGGGACGGTCCCAGCAGATGTGGTCGT
Source organism: Actinia tenebrosa (assembly GCF_029948245.1). Lineage (NCBI taxonomy): Eukaryota > Metazoa > Cnidaria > Anthozoa > Actiniaria > Actiniidae > Actinia > Actinia tenebrosa. The sequence continues at coordinate 9,178,194 of NW_028292574.1, forward strand.
GGCGTCGGACGGTGTATGGTTCGTCGGACGTGTTGGTAATTCGCACTTTACCTCCGACTGTATCTATGACTCGTGGTTGGGGCCATGGGTTTTCGCTGGGTGGAGGGCGTTTGAGTTGGGACGTATCACTACGGGGTTCAATGGCGATAGTGTTGTCAGTTCCCAGCTCGGGGGGGACGTCAACTTCTAGGTAATCTCCAGGCCAGATAACGGTGGTGGGCGACGATGAACGTAACACATACGACGTGGCGTGGCGTATGGTGTGAGCCTGAGTGCTGTGTTTTTCATCGGTGTGGTACAAGATGGTTTCGGAGCCTTGTATAGTTATCTGTTGAGTGGCTGGGCGAACTGAGATGTCGTTCGCGATGAGGAAGGGTATTCCAGCGAGTATGTCAACATCTATGTCCTCTACTACGAGGGCGTCGAGCGCGAGTTTCTTGTTGGAACGAGAGAGCAGGACGTGTACTTCGCCAATAACGGTCAGCGGTGTCGTACCATCGGCTTGCAATGCTTGTTGGGAAGACTTTTCGACGGTAAGACCAAGTGTCTGGGCAACGGACGCTTTAATCATGCTGGTTTCGGCGCCGGTGTCGAGGGTCAGCCTCACTGGGTGTTGTCGATAGAAGGCGTTGAGTAGGGGTGACCTTCTGGTGCTGACCCTTCGGGAGATGGAACGTGCGGACGGAAGGGCTGACGCTTCACTGTCAACTTGATCAGTTGCGTACAGATCTAGGTTATCGTCGTCTTCTTCTACTTCCTCTTCATAGTTGGTTGTCGAGCGAGTCTTGGCGAGGAAGAGTCTGTCCTCAGGAGGTAAGTAAGGGCACTTACTTAGGAAATGCTGTTGATCTGCGCGGCCTGCTTCTTTGCATAGTGGGCATGACCTGGGGCGTCTGGAAGTCGTTGGGCGGCGACTGTTTGGCAATTTGTTTGGTTCACGTGAGGCAGGGAATCTAAATTTTGACGCTGTAGCGCGTAGTATCTTGGAATCAGCGGCTGTGCGTAGTTCGTCAAGCAGTGAGTCCAACGCTTGGGAGATTTCTGGTTTTATCGATGCGAGGGTTCTGGAGCGAAGTTCCGTGCCATATCGTTGTTTTACGAGGTTTGGTAAGTCCGGGTGGATTAGTCTAAGCCAGGTGAGAACGATCATATTTTCAAGACTGGGTGTTGATTCCTCGTCGGCGGTTATAATCTCGCCATGGTGGGTGATATTGCCATTAGCGATGAGGAGATTGTCTTCGACGAAGGACATCAGTCGTTGAAAGAGGTCTTCTGGGCGTTCGTCATGTTCCAGTTTAATGTTATTAAAGTCGATAAAGTGTGCTCCGGTGGACTGGAACCCATAATGCATGCGAATCATTTGCCAGATGGAGTTGATAGATGTTGAGTTCTTGACAATTGAATTTCTAGAGATAACTGGGCAATAATTAGCGATTTGGCCAAGCATCAACTCCAGATGGGTACACTTTTGCTGTGCTGTTCGACGTCTAGCGACAGGGACTGCTTCACCGTCATCAGTAAAGCCTCTTAGAGGGCCTCGAGATTTCTTTAGCCACGTCACGGTATCACCAAGGAAGGATGCGAAATTTACGTCGAGAGATAATGTATACTGTAGGTTTTGTCTCCATGCTTCGAAGGAAGTGATTGTCTCGTTTTTAGTCAGTGTCCATTGTTTTGGTGCTCTTGTTGAAGTCATTTTTGGAGTCGATGGTTTGGGTGATTGTTGATGAGGCCGTGTGAATGTGTTTCGTAAGCTCTTGTGTACGTTTCTTGCTGTTCGTTTTCCAACCACCGTACAGGTTGGCTCGTTACGAGACTTCTGCTATTGATCGTTGTATTTATACTGTTGTTCGTGGGTCCTTTAATCGCTGCCACCACGCCAGTAAACACGACGAACGACGTAAACGAATGAACAAGCTTTAATAATGAAACGTAGTCGCAAGATGGCCGACCAATAACAACAGTAATGAACAGGCGTCACTGGCGCGGGCGCGCGCGCATGACAGGCACAAATGTCCGCGGGCACAACGGGCTCGCTGGCGTTATTAATCAAATCCATAAACCTGGCGCACTTCGTGGTAAGAGCTTGTATTAGGCTCTGGTACGAAATGGCATCAAACTAAGAATACAGTTTTAAATTGACGAAGCCGCTGTATTACTGGAATCAGTCAGAATTATAGCCGAAACTGGCGCCAAATGTCCCACATGGGAAGAAGAGTTTCCAACTCTAATCAAAGTTATTCGAATTCAAATGACCTAGAATGGAGAGACGTAGAATGGAGACTTGGTATTGACATTACTATCTTTGTCGTTGCTGTTATTGGCAACCTTGCTGTCCTTGTGGTCATTTACGCTACCAGAGAACGACGAAAGACACCATTCGAGATCCTCATTGCTAACCTCAGTGTAGCTGACATCCTATCCGTGTTGCTACTCTTTGTATATCACTTCAACATTCCACGTTCAAAATGGTTTTGCAAACTTCAAGGCCTATTTTTCTCCAGTACCCAAATGGTAAGCTTGCTTACCATGACGACTATTGCAATATTTCGATGTCGATCCATTGTTTATCCTTTCAAAACCAAGCCCTCAAGCAAGTTTACATACTGTACTGTGGCAGGACTGTGGGTTGTGGCAAATATTTGTCTCATGCCAGTTTCTTTAGTGATGGAAAATGTTAATGGTGGCCTAAGTTGTGAAGAAATCTGGTCATCAGAGCTATTAAACAAGGTCTACACAGTCTCTTTATTCGTTGTGCAGTACATGATACCTTTGACTATTATGGCCATTTCTTACACCAAGATTATCTTGTATTTAAAACGAAACAAAGTTCAGTGTGGCTTAAATAGTGACAGAATTAACCAGCACAAAATGACGCGAAAGAGAGACATGGAAGTCATCAAAATCTCTCTCATTATCGTACTTTTGTACGCTATTTCTACATTACCGAATCAAATAGCTTGGATAGACATGATCGTTTTCGAAAGCTACGATATGTCAAGCTTGATTTTTGAGTTTTCTCTTCAGTTGTTATTGCTTCATTCCTGTTGTAATCCCTTCGTTTATGGCACAATATCTCGTGAATATCGCTCTCGATTCGTTCAGGTGTTTTGGAGCATTTCCTGTTGCTTCTGCAAGATAAGGAGGACTCAAACGGGCGTGTTACAAACAGAACAAGGGCAAAGGAACAACGATTGTGACTTGGAAATGATTGAGATAAAAGGTTATGTAAAAAGAGATGAAGCTGCAATCGTACCTACTACACCGACCGACCGACCGACCGACCGACCGAACAGCGAACCAACAAAGCAACCATCTAACCAACTCGGTTAAACTGAAGCGTAAAGATAAAAGGAAGGAAGGAAAGCCGAACGACTGATGTAAAAAATAAAGTAAATATCAATAGCTTTAGATTCTCTTTGCTAAAAGCTATTTTAAAGCCTTTTTTAAATATATTCGCTTTTTGTTGAGTACTACAAAGAAATGAATTTCACGGAAAGCTTCGGGGGGTGAACACCTGCAAGACAATGGACAAAAAAAGTTCGACCTGTTAATGTATCTGTAGCTTGAAAACTTATGCAAAACGCTTTATCGCTCCTTCCTTTCTTGCTCTTTCTTTCTTTCTTCCTGGCTCCCTTTTTCCTTGCCTACTCTCTTGCTTTCTTCGTTTTGCTTACTTCTTTTCTTGGCTACTACCTTTTTGCTTCTTCTTTCCTATTCTTCTCAAAATTAAGGTGCAATTAGGCGGTTATTGTAATCTCAATATCTATAGGAAGTCATAAAATTGGTTTTGTACACGCTGCGAAGGAACCTAAAAGAGACTTCCCGTGCGGTAGCAGGTCAAATGGCTGCCGTCCTGGGATATATAAACAATATGTTACATTTCTATTTTGATGTTTTCGACCTTTTGGGTTTCTTCTTCTCTAGTTTGCCTGTTTTACTTGCTTTGGCTGGTTTTTCTAGTTTTTCTAGTTTGACTGGTTTATCTGGTTTGACTAGTTTAGCTGGTTTAGCTGGCTTGACGGATTTTGAGGTTTGTTTCTCATCCTTCTCGTTGTTTTGTTGTGAAGCTTCTGGTGATTTTTCAGTTTCCTTTCGTTCATCATTTTCATCACTCTCTTTGTCGTTTCCTTCTTCTTCTTCCTTCTGATTCGTGGAAACTTCAGAAATGTTTACTTTTGGCTCTAAATAAACAAACAATCAATTACAAACAAGCAAGCAAGCAAGCAGGCAAACAGCCAAACAATCATTGGTTTGTCAAGATGATGTTAGAATTAAGCCAATTGGTCATTCCTATTCTACCCGTTTCAACAAGGAGTACGTGTATAGTCAGCCTATGGCCACAAAGGATTATTACAAGTACTCATTCTACCCAAGAACACTTTCAGAATGGAACCAACTCCCAAAGAAAGCAACACTAGCAACCTCACTTGCAGCATTTAAGAATGCAGTTGCAGATATTTATTAACTTGTTGGACAATTACTATTTATTATTATTTATTCTATTTATTAATATGCTAATTATTTAATCATTTTAATAATTATTTAGCGTGGTCTAAAATGCTCAGTATTGAGCGAATGACCTAACTGGTAAATGTAAATGTAAATCCGGGAAACAAACAAACAAACAAACAAACAAACACAACAATTTAAATAAATAAATAAATGAATGAATAAATAAATAAATAAATAAAAACTTTGACAACTGTCATTTCTTATCAGAGCTGTTAGGAAAGAGCTACACTGAGTCTAATTCTTCGTTTGCAATAGACGTCATAGCCGCCATGTTGGAAGAATTTGACAAAAGATTTTTCAATGAATTCTTTTGTTATATCTTCCTGGCGGACATCCCTTTTGTTATTGTGCTCTCTTGGGATTGATTGCAAACCAAGAATATGAGCGTAAGTCGGTTATATTTATGTTGGTGGTGCTCGCGTGATCATAGCTGGTTTATAGTTAGTTTTCGGTTACCTTCTCCTGGTACTTTGTTAGAAAATTTCTTGAGCTTTACGACAAAGAAGCCATCCATATTGTGAGCGTGAGGATAAAAGCGACGAGCGTGCTTAAGCGATTGGTGGAAATGACGACCTCGGAATCTAGAAACAAATCAAACAAATCAAGCAAACATCAATTTTATTGAAAACTGAAACAACCCAGCTCTTGGCTGATCTAAGTCAGGGAATGGCTAACTCACAGATGGAAACCTGAAATCCATTCACCCATTTTTTAGAAGGGGGAGGGGGCCGGAGGAATAGCTGTTAGCCTATGTGCCCAATTTGCTAGTCCATCCGGGTTAGTTTTAAAATTTCAAAATAGCCGCCTAATACCTAACTGAAAAAAATTACAAAAATGCAAGATTTTTGCCAGAAAAAATCAGTGACCCCCCCTTTTTTTAACTTGTAAATATTTGATGCACCCCTTAACTCCCCCGGCCACCTACCCTCTCTTTAAAAAAAATGAATGCTACCTTAGTGTAGCATTATTGTTCTCTAGCTTACACTTACTTTGAAAACCCTTCTTTGCCAAAGTCCAGTCCTGTTGGTACTAGCTTGACGTATCGCTTGCTCAAAGCATAATCTATCACACATTCGTTCTCTTCCACCTTGAACAGGATAAAAGATAAAAGATACGATTAATAAGCATGGACGTTTGGCTTTGGGTTTTCGGCTTTGGCCTTCAGCTCGTATGAATAGGCCCTTTGCAGTTATAATAATAATAATATTAATAATAATAATAGTATTTATTTATACACGATAAGTTATATACAGCGTAGCTGATGTGATCGTGTTCTAATCCTAGGTCCTAAGCTATACTAGTCCTCTCACTGTCACCCACACACATTCTCTCTCTCTCTCTCTCTCTCATTCTCTCGATCTTATCTACTACTAAGCTAATTATTACATAATTTAATATTTTGACTGTAAAGAGTTATTACATCTTTAGTTGAGATATGTCCTTTTAAGTTAACGGTCACATGTCTGTACTGGAATGCAAAAATTTTGCCGGTTTTTATATTAAATTGGTGATTCTTTTTAGCTACTTGTAAAGAACTGAATGAAACGATGTGTAACCAGTGTGTCACGAAATGTAGTTTTATTACGATCTCTCGAAACAGGTTGTAGAAAGTTTGTTTGCTCACCAGTAAATTTCACCCTTGGGAATCAAAATGTTCATTCATTTGCTCTCAGTGAATTAATCAGCACGTGATTGCTGAGCTGCAAAGGGCCCACTCATAGTTCAAACTCAGAGAATAGCGAGGCCGGCAATCACCGTTGCAGCAGCTTTACCAGTGGAATTAAAATCTCGTCCCACAAACAGCTACACAGTATCTGTTTTGAAGAGTACTACAAGGATGACGAAGCGATTTTATTCTCTAATCTTTTCGCAGGACAGTAAACAATAGAAACAGTTTATAATCAATGTTCTGCGATCAGAGTTTTAAATTCAGAAATATTCTAGAGTATCGCGATTCACTAAATAGTCTCTTATATTTTTGAGACGACAATATTTTGTGGTGTTTTCGTTTCAAAATGAAGGTTTCTGATTGGCTAACGATCGACGAAAAGGAAAGTTTGAGAGTGCGCGCGCCAAATTATGCTCGTAAGGAGAATTTCGCTCTTAATCAAAAAAAATTAGTCAGTTTTTCCCTTTTTTCTGTTAAATTCTTTAGAATCGCGATACAGTACAAAACTAATTACGATTTTGAGACGACAATACCACGAAATATTGACGGCGTCGGAAGAAAATATATTCGGTATTGGGCTTCGTCACTAGCCGTCAATATTTCGTGGTATTGTCGTCTCAAAATCGTAATTAGTTTATATAATTTGTTGAGCTTGTGGGACATAGCAACGGTAGCTAAGGGGAGTCGTTACTATGGATGGTTTAGGAAACTCATACTTATTCTTATATAATCTAAATAAACCATTTGCTAGAGAACTTCGTAAATTTTGAACACAATGCCCCCACCCTACACCATAAAAGGCAGAGATTTTGCACTTACCATTACTGAACAAGTAGAGTATACAATGAACCCTCCAGTAGAAGACCTGGCATCAACAGAGTCGATGGCCGATAGAAGAAGTTCTTTCTGTATGTGCGCGCATCTCAGGATATCTTTCTCTGACTGAAATAGACGAATTGAATAGATTAAATAAAAGGAAAGGGAAAGAAAAGGCCATACGAAAATATCCTTCAATTTTTCAACGATTTGAATCCAACCTTAAAACAACCTCTGGGCTGATCTAAGTCAGGACATGGCTAACTCACAGATAGAACCCTGAATCAACCTCTGGGCTGATCTAAGTCATGGCAGGGCTATCTCACAGATTGAACCCTGAAACAACCTCTGGGCTGATCTAAGTCAGGGCATGGCTAACTCACAGATTGAACCCTGAAACAACCTCTGGGTTGATCTAAGTCAAGGCACTGCTAATCTGGGCTGATTAAGAACCCCCTGGTAAAAGATGAGTGCACTACATTTTATCTCACCTTGTTAACTTTGACTGAAGGATCCTTTGACACTACACCGGTACCGCTACATGGAGCATCTAGAAGCACTCGGTCAAAACCGCCAATAACCTGCAAAACAAGAAACGCAGGTATACGTTAGAAGTTAGAAGTAGATCTAGCAGGTCAGAGAAAATGATAAGGGGGGGGGGGGGGGGGGGGTCTATAGCTTATTCTCTTTGCTTATATCCACCGGATTTTCAAATTCAATTTTGCTGTGACACCAATAAGCATGTAAATAAATGTCTTATTATTGTACTTAAAATTTTTGTGGCAGTTTAATTTCGCGATTTCTCAGGTTGCATATTTCGCGAATATTGTGGAAAAACTACGTAAACATAATTGTGTTTTCCTTGAATAACTCTTCCATAATTTGTTACCAAACCCATAGATTCCTCCTCAAAAGGGCAGTTTAACGTACAGCAACATATCAAAAAGTAAATACTTTGCGTTAATTATGTACTATGTTTTCTGTTTTAAGACCCCGTCCACAGGTATCCGCAAATTTTTTTTTGCGGATACGGGTTGCGTCCACACGTGTCCGGAAATTTTTGTATCCGTATCCGGAAATTTTCGAAAATGGTCTTCAGAGTGGAAATTTTTGAATACGCTAGAAAGAAAAACTATCCGTCAAAGTGACTAGGCACTAGCGTGTATCAGGGCGGATCAAGAAATGTCCGGATACGTGTAGACAGTGAAAACGATGCGAAAATGATTCGAATACGCTGCGTGTGGACGCGAACATTTTCGTATCCGCAAAAAAAATTTTGTGGATACAAAAATTTCCGGATACGTGTGGACGGGGCCTACATCTAGTAATAACGTTTTCTGCTACTAATCATTAAGTGTTTTTGGATCAATAGGTGTCAGTGCTTTGTTCAAAAGCAGCTATTTCTTTTATTCCCACGTTTAAATGGTCATATTATGGGGGGTTACTTAATTTTCACCTCATCATATTTTCGCAACATATTTTCAAAAATATTTTCAAAATCTCGATATTAAAGTGTTGCAAAAATTTCATGCAATATTTGAAGGCAAAAAAATACCTTTGGAAAAGATCTGCCATCATAATTACACACTATGGTATTGGAGACACCTGTGGGAATCAATCAATCAGTCAGATCAGTTCAGGGTTTTTTAGGGTAAAATAAAAAATATAAAAAATAAATATCCTTATTTATTTAAGTCTATTCATTCTAGTACTTTTGCACTAATACTTGGGGACACTTTTGGCTCACTCACACTACCACTCCAATGTTCTATGCACAGAATGCTCAACTCACATGTTGATTTTTACGGAGGGAGGAAACCAGAGAACCTGGAGAAAAACCCTCCTAGCATACAAGAGAACAACACATCAAACAAACTCAATTCACATGTGGTGTCTACAAGGCTCTAAACAGTGACCCCAACCTTTGGAACCACAGTGGTGAAAGACGACATGTTAGTAGCGCATGCCACTCATGCTATGAGTTTTCCACGGGCTTACGAAGAATTTAAATAGTTTGTATGTGAATAATGAACTTTTATCATAATCATCGAAGGAAAACATGATCAAATATTTCACGGGCCTCCAGTATGACAAGATTAATTTATCATATTTTTTCCCTTGAATTAAAATACCGTCGGGGTCCAAGAGTTTCCCAGGGAGCCAAGTTAAAGTCAATGAGCTCTTATGCTGCGTGGGGCCTCACTAACTTTTCCCACTCGTATGGACGGGATACATGTGTATGGTAGGATCCCACCCATTCGAACGGATCCCGTGCGCTAAGTCTGTGCGCGTCACAAAAAGTTGACCATGAAAAATGACTGCCCTAAACTCTACCCATAATAAATCAATAACATTTAATGTTTTACCTAATCTGTGGATGTTACCAACTAAGGCTTTTGTTCTAGCTTTGTTTGCATCATTTGCAACAACAAGACCAGAATTTTTCATCAGAGCAGCTGAAATACAAGGCAAGACATTAACTGGGAATGAATAAATGAATAAGAGAATTGAATATATGAACAAGGGAATGAGTAAAAATTGAGAGAGCAAGATATTAAGTTATGAAATGGAATGAGTGACTGGAAAGATTGATGGGAAGAGTGAATGGATTGATGAATGAATAAATAAGAAAAAGAAATGGAGGTATGAAAAATAAAATTAAGGTGTGAAGAGAGAATTGTAGAGATGGGAAGAAAAGGAAGAAAGGAAGAAAGCAAGGAAGCAAGGAAGCAAGGAAGCAAGGAAGCAAGGAAGCAAGGAAGCAAGGAAGCAAGGAAGCAAGGAAGCAAGGAAGCAAGCAAGCAAGGAAGCAAGGAAGGAAGCAAGGAAGAAAGGAAGCAAGCAAGCAAGAAAGCAAGGAAGGAAGCAAGGAAGAAAGGAAGCAAGGAAGGAAGCAAGGAGGGAGGGAGGGAGGGAGGAAATAAGGGATAGAGGGAGGAAGAATATGATAATCATTATACATAATATTTCCAAACAAACTAATTTGAAAGACTAAATGCCTTACCTATGTATGTTGTTTTTCCCCCTGGGGCAGCACACATATCCAAGATGCGTTCTTTTTCTTTGGGTGCAAGGGCCATTACTGGTAACATAGATGAAGACCCTTGTAACATATAGTGCCCTGCTAGGTACTCTGGTGTTGCTCCTGTAATTATAGAGCACAGGATAAAACAAAGATGATGAATCTTGATGATCATGACAATAATGATGTTCAATGGTGATAATTTACTAATACATGCATGTTGTCAACGGCAATGGTAGTTATGATGCCAATCAAGCCCTGTTACACGTTGAAACTTTTAGCTAAAACTTGTTATGCTTGAAATGATTTTGCAAGACAAGTTTCACGGGGGGGTAGTTGCATGCATAATTTCACCCTGAAACTTATTTGAGACTTAATTAAATCAGTTGCATGAGTTTCTCGTGATGAAAGTTTCACAAAGCCTAAATTGCACCGTGTAACATCCTCATGGAACTTGTCTTGCAACACAAGTTTCAGCTAAAAGGTTCAACGTTTAACAGGGCCTTTAAGATGTTGATGATTGATGATAGTGGTGATTGAAGTTAATGATGACTAGGATGGAAATGATAGTAGTGATGATGAGGACATTGAAGATAGTGAATAATGATGATCATGATAATGATGGTGGTTGATGATGACAATGACGATGGTGATGATGATGGTAATGTGATGGTGGTCGATGATGACATACAGTGATAATGATGATTATGGTGGTGGTGGTTGATGATGACAGTGATGATGATGATGATAATGGTAATGTGATGGTGGTCGATGATGACAGTGATGATGATGATGATGATGGTAATGTGATGGTGGTCGATGATGATAGTGATAATGATATTGATGATGATCATGGTGGTGGTTGATGATGACAGTGATGATAATGATGATGGTGGCGGCGGTGGTTGATGATGACAGTGATGATATTGATGATGATTATGGAGCTGGTTGATGACAGTGATGATGATGGTGGTGGGGGTTGATGATGACAGTGATGATGATGATGGTAATGTGATGGTGGTCGATGATGATAGTGATAATGATGATGATCATGATGGTGGTTGATGATGACAGTGATGATGATGATGGTGGCGGCGGTGGTTGATGATGACAGTGATGATGATATTGATGATGATTATGGTGCTGATTGATGACAGTGATGATAATGGTGGTGGGGGTTGATGATGACAGTGATGATGATAATGATGATGATGGTTGATGATGACAGTGATGATGATGATGGTGGTGGTGGTAGTTGATGATCACAGTCATGATGATGATGATGGTGGTGGTGGTTGATGATCACAGTGATGATGATGATGATGGTGGTGGTTGATGGTAACAGTGATGATGATGATGGTGATAGTGATGATGATGATGGTGATGATGACGATGATGGTGATGATGATGATGATGAAGGTGATGGTTGATGATGATAGTGATGACGGTGGCTGATGATGACAGTAATGATACTGAAGAAGATCACGATGATCTTGACAATAATTTCCATACCTATAGGGACTGTAGAATCATAAACAACGAGACCAACTTTAGACCATTTGCCGATTGGATCCAAGTTAACACCTCTATTTATTAATGCCTGGGCTAGATCCCGTCTTCTTGTCTTTAAAGAGTTAGTTCGTATTGTTACAGGCCTTTGGACTTCATTAGCTTCCAACACCTCTATGAGCTATAATCATAGCAAAAGAAAATTAATAATTATATTAATCAGAAATAGCTGACCTCCGTCAATCAAATACATTTTTAGAGTATACAAAGGGAAGCACCGGTGGTGTAGCGAGGAGAGTGCTCGCCTCTCACCAATGCGACCCAAGTTCAAGTCCCGACAAGCTCGGTGCTGTATGTGAGTGGAGTTGTTTGTTGGTTCTCTTCCATGATTCGAGGGTTTTCTGGGTTCTCCGGCTTTCCTCCCTCCGCAAAAAATCAACTTCTAACTTCTAATTGGAATTACAGTGGATGAAGAGCTACTCTGTAGAAATGCCACTGCTAAATCCCATTTATTTATTTATTATATATTAGGTACATGAGAACTGCTGGAAAATGAGTATGAAAACATGCATTATACCTCTGAGAGTTGAAACATTTCCATAAACTTCTCCATCAAATAATCTCCATAGCTGTAATATGCACATAAGTCTTTTTTGAGTAAATCTAGGTATTCTGTACGTGACCTGAACAAGAATTAAACAAGAATTACAAGTTAGTGGATGTATAGAAGAGGAAAAGTACAGGTATTTCTTTTGTAATGGAAAACAACCTGTCATCACACAAAGTGCATTAGCTGTGTTATTTGGGGACTTGAGAAAACCCAGGTTGCACCTTGTCATGATTCTTGGAAGATCAGGCAAGGTCTTGCCAAAATTCGTGCCAAGATTCTTGCCAAGATCCTGATCCTAAACTTGCAAGGTCTTGAAGGTTTTTGCAAGGTTAAATCTGCCAGGATCTTGTCAGGATCTTGTCAGGATCTTGGCAAGATCATGTCAGGATCTCGTCAGGATTTTGTCAAGATCTTGGCAAGAATATTAGCAACATCTTGCCTGATTTCCAAGAAATGTAGCAAGATGTTCAGCCAGTTTTTGACCAACATTTGGAGCAGGAAATAATATTCTTGCACTTGCTTATTGAAATCAAGCAATGGTATGAAATATAAGTTGCCTTACCTTCCCGGTTCTCTTGCTTTGCTAAAATTGTTCAAAGCTTGGATATTTTCTCTGATTCTTTGATTAATTAATGCCAAATCTGGAGGTTCATTTACTGAAAGAAAAAAAGGGAGTCATCAATTATGAATTAATGATGAAGCTTGTTATTGGATAAGGGAACAGATGTTGAACAAAGAAATGATACATTAGCAGAAGACGTGCCGTTCTCTTGAGAATAGGATTGTTTGAGTTTTCACGTGCCTTTTCATGTACAGAAATTTAACAAATGAATGATACCCTAAATAATAACACATACTGTACTGTTTGTAATCTGAAATAGGAAAACATTATGCCCAAGCTAAGGAGTCATATTACAGACAGTCCTCATTAATATACATTATCATATGACCCGTATCTGCCCGGGCGCACGCTCTTAGAAAAACCTTCGGGAAAATGGCGTGAGCAGGGCCGTACGAATCTATACAGCCCTGCTCGAATCCTGCGACCATATTGACATAATTTGCAACTTTTAAAATATCTTTTTTATTTAGGGTCATATGATAAAATGCTTATTGACTGAGTTAGGTCAGGCCGTAAGGGAAAATATTTGGCTCTCGCAGCGCATGGTCTGTACGGCATCACCTTGAGCCAAATATTTTCCCGTACGGCACTCCCACTCAGTCAATAAGTACATAGTAATAACAATTCACTGTGATGAAAGAGTAATGACGGTTTAGAAATCAAGGTTTCTAGACTTCAATACCTTCTTTCTTTATCTCTTGTCCACTTGGTAATACAAATATTTCTGTATCTGCAATATTAGTTTTAAGTTCTGCTTCTGCCAGTTTCCTAGATAAAGATTTTATAAAGTGTAAATGGCATGAAACAAGTGGTAGAGTAAGTACAAACAATTATGGATCTAAAAGTACCTACCTAGTAAAATTATTTGCTGTAAAATAAGAGGAGGGGAGGGGAGGATAGAGGAAATATCAAAGAAGGTATTCGAATGTGTCAGGAAAAGGGAAGGGAAAAGAATTAGAAAAGGAGTTGAAAGGAAAGGAGAGGAGAGAAGAGAAGAGGAGCCCTAATTAAGCTAAGCCATAGAGAATTTAAAACTGGAGTACAATCGTTGGAACAAACTTACATGTCTCTAGCCTTTTTCTTGTCAAGTTTTTTGGCCTTTTTCTCTATTGGTAGCATCTTAAAAAACAACATGTACAGGTCATGTTAGCACAGCACGGCATGTCTGAAAATCAGCTTGCTGAGCCATCTACTGTACGTATACCATTGATAAATAAAGTTAATTGATTGATACACATAGGAATAAAGATATGAGAACTTTGATTTTGCTTTGGCGAGGGAAGGGCAAAACCAGTTTTCAGAACATCAGTATATCCAAATTATCAAGTGACTATTGTACATAGATGTTTTGGTTTCTACAGCCTAAGGATGGGGGAGAAGGGTGGGAAGGTGCACCCCATTGTCTATGCCCCCATATATGTATGTATGTATATATTTTTGTCAAAACACAGAAGAAAATACAATATGCCAGGAAACATGTTGGCAAAATTCCATATTGTATTTAATGTATTCCTTATTGCATTCACATAACCCATAGTGTATAATAATAATAATAATTTAATAACTTTATTCTTATATAGCGCCATTTCCATTTCTGTCCAATGGCGCTTTACAAATAACAATTAAACACTAAAAATATATGGTAAAATAATTAAGAATTATATGAAGATGTTAAGATATATATACATTAAAATTTATTTTCATAGTTAGACCCAGCCTTTACACCGAGCCCCACATGTGCCGAATCCAACACAAACGAGCGACAATTGGAGTTCATTTGCATTAGATCCGGCACACAAGCTTACAAGCTTGTTACAGTATGCAAGATGCAACAAACTTACATCATCATCATCATCATCATCATCTTTCTCCTCATCATCATCACTTGAATCGTTTTGATCACTTTGGGCATCTTCACTACCAAAGTCATCATCAGGCTTCATGAAATAACAAATTACACAATCATTGTATATTATATTCCAAGCAAATATGAAGCAGCAATAGAAGCCACAATAGAAGCAGCAACATTTAAAAAAAAATTGATTCTGCAAAGATTTTCAATTTGCCTGTAGATATTTGAGAATATAATGTCTTTGTAACCTAGAGTGATTTTATTTGGCCTGTGAAAAAATTGTATAACTAACTTGTCATTGCTAATCATCACTGCAAAGTACAGCAGTGGTACAGCTCAACTGGGTCGAACTGAAAGAATGGGAAGGCGCATCTGGCAGCTGCTATACAGTCCACATATGACCCCAGAGCACAGCTCTAGCCAGTTAAACTGGAATTAGTTAGCGTTGATTTGAGTACATGTATTACTGTATACATAGTGTGGAAGACATTTTCCATTGTTTTCCTTTATTTTACTTTGACTGTTAGTCACAAATTATGCAACTTTGTCTCACAGGCCAAGTAAAATCACTGTTGACTATATCTATAGCAATCTCCCATATGTTGTTTTCATTTTTGAATCATTTGACTAAAATTTGTGTGAAATAAAACTTGATTTTTTTTAAATATGAAAATCTGAATGCATAAATATCAGAAAGAAAGGATTAACATACTACATCAGAATCGTCATCTTCATCTTCATTATTATTTTCTTCTGCTAGTTTCAACCATTCAGCATTATCGTCACTAAAAGGTCTATCAAAAAACAACATAATAAATGATTAAGTACAGTACACTTTATTACAGTGTAATAAAATTAAGTATATACTTTATTTGAAGTGTCTATAGCATTGTCTAGGTCAAAGAAAAAGCTATCCTATATTATTGTTACCAGTTAGTAAAATAAACTTAACATATTATTAATGTATCTTAAAGCAACCTGAGACAAAGTCAGGGCACAGATTGGATTCTGCACAATTTTGCATGTCAGAGGGAGGAAAACTAGAGAACCTGGAAAAAACCCCTTGAATCAAGGAAGAGACCAAATAATTAACTCTGCTTTCATGTGTTGCAGAGTACAGGAATCAAATTCTGAGACCCCAAGGGAGAGATCAATGTTACATTCTCGCCAAATATTTAATATGAAAAGTAGAAAAACTTACTTGGATTTAGATATTGGGTTAAAGTTCACTTCTTCGTCCTGTTCTTCTTCCTCATCTGAGATGAAAGTAACAAATAAAACCAGAATTTAGAGAAGACTCAGTTAGTGGACTGGGTTTCACTGGACCTCTTCGATCCGCCGCCAAAACTTCCCTTGAGTGCCACCATCTTGAAAAAAGCGAGAAGAGAAGGCCTAGGGAGCAAGGTTGGTATTGCTGGCTTTCACTTCATTTCATTTCCTGTCTCGTGCGGAATGTACATCAGCTGAATCCCAAGTTTTCAATAGGATTTTTTTCAGGCTGAAAGCACATGGTTGTCAGTGTTTGACCACTATCTGAAGCAGGTAATGAGATTCAAAGACTTTTGTCAGCTGAGTGAAACCCAGCAATTACAGACTACTTCTAATTACAGACCACCTCTTGTAGAACGTTTTTTTAAAAGACTTTTAAATATCAAGCATGCACAAAACTTACCACTATCTCCAAATAGCATTCTACTTGGCTCATCTTCATTCAGTTCGTCTTCTTCGCTATCTGATTCTTCACTTTCAGGCTGTTTGGTCTTCTTCCTGTAAGAAAGATTTTCTTTAGATTTATGCTTTTATCTATTACCAATTTCATTGCAATGCACAGTAGATTAAAGCTATTGCCAATCAAATAATAAAAGCACTGTTCTCATCAACATTTACATTCAACTATGTGCTAAATCCTCAGTCATTCGTGACAGGCAGTAAGAATTAATTTAATTTAGCACGTAGCCTCATACTGAAACCTTTGTGCGTGACAAGCGAAGCATATCTCAGAAGTGGGCTATTGATAAATGATTAACAGTAGAAAATGTCGTGACTTCTGTCTTAATGAATTAAAGTTGCTAGCTTTAAATGAAAATGGTGGTAAAGCTGAGAATGAAATAGGAATTTTTTAACTCCCTCTTCCCCTCTTCTTCCCCAGCCCAATAACATTCCTTTTTAGTCTTAAAAAGTTGTGTAAATTAAGAACAACACCATACCTTGCAGAGCTTTTATCAAGCTTTGCTTTCTTGGCCTGGCAAAAATAAAATAAGAAAACAAAGTTGTACAGCATTTCCGATTCTCAAAATTGTGCAAAATTTTATAATAAATTGTATAAATTGCTGTCGTGAGAAAAAGTAGTAGCTGGGGTTTGGAGGATTTGAATTGAAGTGTTTCCATCACGATGTAAGAGGAAAGAAGTTTTCAGGGGCACCTGCCTATGATATGTCCAGGGACAGATCCAGGATTTTTTAAAGGGGGTGACGATTACAGCATACCTTGCGCCAGTACCACAGGAAACCCAGAAAAGGTGGGAAAATGGTGGAAATATGGCATCTCAAATTGATGTAAACTGAATTTGAAAACTTTAAGTAAACTGAGTGAAAGCTTGTCCCGATAAAATGTTTTCAGTGTATTAGGGAAGGTATGCTTTTTATTGAGGAGAAGGGCCATGGGGTTTCAGAGGGGAGGGGAGGGTCATCAGTAAATAATTTGTGCAAAAGGGGGGAGAGGGGGTGGCTATAGCCAATAAAAAACTATTGTCACTCCCACCCCCCTTCCTCCACCAGCCCTGGACCCGCCCCTCCAAAACCTATTAACCTATGATTGAGAAGCACTACATAATCCACTGTAAAAAGATATAACTAGCTAAAAACTAGTGTGAGCTGCGTCGGTGTTTCTAATGAAACAGTAATGATGAAAAGGTAAATTATACACCGTGAAAAGATGAAAAAACTTACTGACGTTTCGGACGCTAGTCCTTCGTCGGAGTAAAAGACGAAGGACTAGCGTCCGAAACGTCAGTAAGTTTTTTCATCTTTTCACGGTGTATAATTTACCTTTTCATCATTACCATAATCCACTGTAGAAGACACACAAGGATTAACAAATTGTATCGTAATAAATATTACACTTGAATATACATGTACCAATCTGAAAAAAGGTATAATATCTATGAAAATTATTGGATTACCTTGAAAAACTGGGCAACCTTAATTTCTTCTGAAATTCAAAGAATTGACAAAATTAATGAATTCATAAATAGTTGAAGAAAAAAATGTGGGAACTGTGTTGTATGAAAAGGATATATTTTGCGATATAAGTTCACAATAATAGAAGGTAATCTTTAATAACTCTGTCGCCTGTTTCTTCTATTACCTTTCCTCCTCCGCCCACAATAGACCCCTTGCCAAAATGGTGGCTGTAAATTTGGTTTTAAAATCAAACTGAGAGAAAAAACCAATACCAGCACTGCAAAGACCACCTTTACTTTAGTAACCCTACAAAGATTCATTATGTCAAGTGTTATATCGACCGAGAAAACTTAAGATGAAGATTGACAAATTTAGAGACGTTTGTATGTCTGGGTGCATTAATTTAACTCATTTCAATTTTTGGCCGCCATTTTAGCAAAGGGTCTATTAAAAAACTTTTATTAGTCATTGTCATATAAAACATACTTAAAAAACATACTTACTCTCTGAGCTATTGGCAGCTTTTGCATTTCTACAGAGAAATCAGAGAAGTACTATGAATCAATATTAAGGTTGACAGACACAATAATAAATATACAAGTTGCCATGGTAATGGGTTCCTCAAGTCTACTGAGATTTAAGAAAAATTATCTATGGTTTGTGAACCGCTGTTTTCATTACTATGCCCTGATCAAGACGACAGTCATGGAAATTGAGAAGTAAGTAAGTAAAGGTACGAAACAGCTAACTTGATTGATGGTTGAATGAACAAAAAAATTTTTCAATACTGCACGAGGCAAATTTAAGCTGTGATTGCTAGAGAGATTCAGGGGCCAGAGATGTGGATTGAGTCACTCATCACCCCACCCCCAAAAGTTGGAGTTGCTAAAATATAGAGTACATGCAAAGAGGGAGCAATTATTGAATACCCTGCAAGTTATATGCAGTTGTCGGAACTCTTTGTAGAACAACACATACAACAATAGAAGTCATGGTCATTTAAGTATGTGCATATGATTTGCGGGCTATTCTATAAGTATACTCTGGATGCCCCCATTGTACCAAGGAGGTCTAGGGTTATGAAGAATATAAAGTAAAAAGCAAGATAATCATTCATAAAAACATCTAGACCTACCTTTTCAATCTTTTGGTTTTACGAAGCCCTTTTTTCTCATTTACAGCTGAAAAATTATAAAAAAGATCACCATTTTAGTACATTGGTTAACAAAAAACAATCAGATGTAATGTCTAAGAAATCAGCTGTTTAAAACCGACCAAATCATCAACAAATATCAACAAAAAATGGTGAAAATTTTGACCAACTTTGAAGACTTACCAAGCAATTCTGCCATTTTTGGTTCAGCCTGTTTCTTCGATTTCCTTCCTGGGCCTCTCTTAGGCTTATCTGTTTCATTCTTATGCCTCCCCATTATTAAAAAGCTTTAGAAAGGGTTGTAATGAGGTTAAATTTCTGTTAAAGCTTCCTATTTTTCTTTGCACGTGTCGAAAAATGTGTTGAAATTATACCTGCGCCTGTGATCGTTACCATCAGTGGTTATGGTCCAAAGCGCATGTACCCAGTTATTCCCAAAGCCACAGGAAGCCCAATTACAAAGATCCGGTATCTTAAATAAAATACTTTCTATAATGTTTCTTGCAAAAGCAAAGGATAACATTTTAGAAATAAACAATTGGACAATTTTAATTCATTTTTACAATACTTGTTTTTTCGTATCTATACTTTCCATAAAAACTCTAAAAAAAAATGAATCCGTTTTTCAAATGTATATCTCTTCAAGTAAAAAAAATCTAGAGGCTATCCAAAAGATCGATAATTTAAAGAAGCTTCATTAATTATTATTATTATTATTATTATTTTTTTTTTTTTTTGCAATTAAAAGTATATTTAGTAAAATTAAGTTTTGGATTCCCTGTGTTTTAGCCAGCATTGTTTCCTTACAGCGGTGTTTGTGTTAATGACATGCTCATGATCAAGGGCGCCAAATTCAATTCCAAGATGGCGGACGTGGGGAAGAAAAATACTTTGTCAAGATTTTAAAAAAGATTTCCGTTCAAAGTATGGGGTTTTATAGCCCAATAATGATAATGTAGTAGCAAAATTTATTCTGGATTGTCAAGGATGCGTCATACTTGAAAAAATTATTTTTATTTGAGGAGTTAGAAGACGAAACAATTAAGCCTTTAATGTTGTTGTTGGACAAGATAACTTAAATATTTGTGACTCTACAAGTTGATGAATTATGATACGTGCTTACTGCACGGTTTGCCAGGATTCTATTGTACATGCGGCTGGACAAGAACGCCAAGAAGTAGCAACAGGACCTTGTATCCTTTGATTTCATTTGTTTAATTAATATTTTGGACACAATCCATTGAAACTATTAAACGTTAGGTAAAGTTTAGGTACACTATAGCTAACACCCATGTACTCTTAAGTATAAAGTGCCAAATAAAATTGTATTGTATATAGTAGAGGAAAAGGGGGAAAATTGGGGGGGGGGGGGGGGACCTAAACCCCAAGCCTTCCGTGGCCTATGTTTTGTGCATACTGTAGAACATTGAATGTAGAGGTAGTGTATGTGAGTGAAAAGTGTGCCCAGTTATTGCAAAAGCGCTAGGGAAGAAAATAATTGGACAAAAATGAGAAAAGAAAAAGAAAAAAAACCGTGTATAAAACAAAATGCAGAAAGAATTAAAGCAAAAAATCCAGTTGCTGCCCAAAACAGAAAAGATAAGGAAAAGATATGGAAACCATGGGTTTACTTTAACGCTCCTTAGTAATCTATATGCAAAATTATGCAAAATTCAATAGCAGATCTCTTTTCCTTTAGCATAAAGTTTTAAAATCTGTTGTAAATGAATCCACTGAAATATGTAAAACATTTGAAATATGTAAAACCTTGACAGTTGGATAAGGTGGCCATGTTTTTCATGAACATTGGTAAGTTAACACGATGCCATTTGATCTTAAGAGACATTTTTTATTTGCAAGTTGACTGACATGGTGGTCATGTTGGTAAAATCAAACATTACTTATTTACAGCCTTAACCATTGACCCACCTTTTCAAAACTTTTCAATTGGATTTTGCTATTTTCTGAACTGTCAATCATCTTTGGCTTATGCAAATAAGTCCTTTTAAAAACAAGCTTGCTCAGTTATTTTGGCCATCACACGTTTTTATCAAAAATCAAAAATGACTTGAGGATATTCCAAGGGGTTACATTGGAGAATAATTGTTGAAAAAAAAAATTTATTATTATTTTGCTCTTTTCTGAACTGTCAATCATCTTGTGCGTATGCAAATAAGTCCTTTGGCTTGCTCAGCTTCAGTCATCACACATGTTTTTATCAAAAATCAAAAATGACTTGAGGATATTCCAAGGGGCTGCATTGGAGAATAATTGTTGAAAAAAAAAAATTTTTATTTTGCTCTTTTCTGAACTGTCAATCATCTTGTGCGTATGCAAATAAGTCCTTTGGCTTGCTCAGCTTCAGTCATCACACATGTTTTTATCAAAAATCAAAAATGATTAGAAAATTGTTGAATGAAAAAAATTGTAATTTTATTAGCAGCTGTAAACACGGGGATAATATTTTTTTTTAGCCTTACAAGATGGATATCACAGAAAACTACTTGTCCCAAGTGTAGGCAGAAAGTTAACAAACCGATAATCCTGTTTTTGGATGAAGAAGAAAATATTCATGTTGACTCCTCTGAAGAAGACCCTTTGGCCTTAAGAGTAAGTATGAGTATACAAGCATATATAGTCTGTAAAATTATTATTTTGTTTATATATTGAAAAATGATTTTTATTTCTATTGCAGAGCAAGTTGGAACACCTCAAGAGTCTCGTAAAAGATAAAGGTAAATCTTGAATTTCATTACTTTTTCTGCACTTCAATACTGTAATTTTAATCTTATAGTGAAAAGAGTTAAATTACCTCACTTCAAAAATAGAGTTTAATTGGTCCCTACCTTTAGTTAATTCAGAAGTTTTGGTCTGGCTTCTCCGGTTTTTTTCCCTCCACAAAACCTGACTAAATAAGCCTTTTCATAGTTTAAGAATCGATTCCATTGCGCATGCGATTTTATCCCGAATTTTTACCTTCTTATGTCTAAATCTTAATTAAACAAAAGAAGGTGAGAAATTCGGGATAAAATCGCATGCGCAGTGAAATCAATCCTTAAACTATGAAAAGACTTATTCTAATCTAATCTGTGAGTTAGCCATTCTCAGATTTAGATCATCGCAGAAGTTGTTTTAGGGCTCAATCTGTGATTCATCCAAGTCCTGACTTAGATCAATGCAGAAGTTGCAGGGTTTCATTTGTGAGTTAGCTGTACATGTGCCCTGACATAGATCAGCCCAAAGATTGTTTCAAAGTTAAAATGATATTGATGCTTTGTTCAATTTTTTTAAATAGATGTGGAAAAGACACAGTTATTAACAGAAAAAATACAAATACAAGATAGTTTAAACAACCTGAGAGAGAGATATTCAAATGCTGAAAAAAAGCTGTCTTCAGAAAAATCAGTTGTTGCAGCCTTAAAGGTACAGTGTACACTGCAAGCATAAGTCATGCGTTGGGTAGCATGGGTGGCGCTCTGAGTCCAACGGTTCGGGCCGCCGGTTCGAGCCCTGCGGTCGCCACACATGAATTGAGTTTGTTTGATGTGTTGTTCTCTCCTATGCTACGAGGGTTTTCTCCGGGTTCTCCGGTTTGCTCCCTCCGTAAAAATGAACATGTGAGTTGAGCGTTGTGTGCATAGAACACTAAATGCAGTGGTAGTGCGTGTGAGCGAAAAGTGTCCCCAATTAGTGCAAAAGCGCTAGAACAACTAGACACTTAAATGAAGTGATTTTTATGAGTTAATTACAATTTTGAACACAAATATTTTGTGATTTGTCATTAATTTTCTTATATGAGTGCAGCCATGTTGGTTAACAGGTGAAATTGGATAGATAGCTTGCACTTCTAGGTCACGTGACCCTACCCCCTTGAAATGAGCATTTGTGACAAAACAAACACCAGAAATGAAAACAGCACATCAATAATAGTTCCAGCAAAGTTTCAACTTATAAATTATAAGATGAAACTTTGCTGTCTTGCTATTATTGATGTGCTAATAATGGTATTATAAACTATAAAAGAAATGGCATTAAATATAAAATTGATTGTTTTATACAGAATTGTATCCAAAAAGTGTAGGCATATTTCCTCATGTTTAATGATATTACTCCTGTTTCACTCATTATTAGCTTAAAATCTACTACTAAAGCCGAGGTGGTCTTTTCATTTCTGCTTTTCATTTTGATATACAGTAGCTGCTTGTTTAAGGGGTAAGGGTCACGTGACCAAGCATAAAGAGAATCTTTTTTTCTTCCATCTAACATAGCAACCCAAAGGTGACCATGCAAAACCTCTATTGACTTCCAATGTTAATTTTTTTTCAGAAGCAAATGGTTTTCTTAAAAAAGCAAGAAATGGAAGTAGCAGAAGCAAAGAAAGAAGCAATGACTTCAAGACAAGAATTGAAAAAATATGAAAGGTGTGCTTGAGTCCTGGAAGGGGGGGTACTCTTGGTACTCTCATCCCATCACTAGTGACTTTGAACATTTTGCTAATGAGAACAAAACTTACTAGCAAGGTTTTGCTAGTGGGTTTAAAAGTTAATTTCGTGCCCTGCAGCACCCTTACCTCTGACCTCATTTATTATAACTTACTGTTCTATGTATATTATTTCGTATTTGTCACCAGACTCAAAGTTCTTGTGGAGGGGAACAAAGATGATGCTGAAGCAATGCTTAATGGGCTCAGAGATGAGGGAAGGGCATCCCAGGAGATGGTGACGCAGTTGATTATCCTTAAAAAGTATGGAATCTTGAATAGACCACTTTCAAAGCTATTGTAGAAGTGGGGTTAACCAGTAAATACGAAAGAAAACTCCCTTTTTTGTTGGAATTTGTGACCTTTCTTTTCATAAAAACCTTTAAATTTTATTAATACCCTGAAACAATCTCTGGGTTGGTATCATCTCTCATGTACTACTTTTTCGTGGGATTGTACCAGCTCACTAGATACACAGTGCTGACGAGGCCCAATACAGGCCGAAACAGCTGTCCACGGTTTCTAGTTGAGCTTGCTCATTTTTTTCGTGACTTGAAGTTGTGAAAGGCTTGCATGGCACTCTTCTTCAGTTGTTTCATCTAAGGCTCGTAATTTACCTATTATGCATGTTCTTAGATAGAATTGAGGTTTACTGTACCTTAATTGTTAGATTTTGTTTTTTCAATCTCGAGGGAGCTCAGTTTGGAGAACAGAAAGAGAGTTAACTTTTATGTATGTTTCTTTTAAGGGAACTTGAAAAGATAAGAGAAAGTAGAAACAAGGCAAGAGAAAATAAAGAGAAATATGAACGGGAAATAAGTCGACTAAAACATGAGGTAAATAGATGTTAAGGATGGTGACAAATAATTATAGCGCACAAACTTACTGCGCATATATACATCAAGGAATCAAGTTTCCTACAATTTAGGAAATAGATCTCTTTACCTTGGGCGTAATGTTTTCCCATTTCAGACCATGCGTCATTCTCTTGAGAATAAGATTATTTGTTTGAGTTGTATCTATGTTCATGTGTCTTCTCATTGGCAACCGTTAAATAATGGTAATTGAACTGAATGGAGTGCAATTTGGTCTGAAACAGGAAAACATTGCTCTTAATACAGAGGTCTATTTGGTTCTGTCACATGTAAATAGCAAACATCAATGTGGCCCGAGTTCGAGTCCTGCCGATCTCAATGTCATGTGAGTAGAGTTGTTTGTTGGTTCTCTCATGTGCTTCGAGGGTTTTTCTCCGGGTCCTCTGGTTTTCCTCCCTCCTCAAAAATCAACTACTAAATTCTAATTCGATCTTTGGGCTTTCACATAGTTTGTCCCACACTGTGATACAACAGCTAAAAGCAAGTAGATTTAGATTTTTTTTTAAAAACCTTATGTTAGTATATATTATGATAGCTATGATGATTCAGGAGCTTCCTGGATGATTGTAGACTTTCATGCAACATATAAGTAAACATCTAATTGATCATTTCAGCTTTCTACGAAAGAAATTGAAATCCAGAAAACGAGTGAGCAGTTGAATTTAACGGAGAGTGATTTAATGAGAATAGAGAAGGAGAATGCTGTAAGTAATGATGATGATAACGATGATGGTGATAATGATGATTATGATGATAATGATGGTGATGATGATGATGATGATGGTGGTAATGATGATTGAAATGGTGATGTTGATGATGATGGTGATGATGATAATGTTGATGATGATGATAAATATGCTGTTGATGATAGTGGTAGTGATGATGATGGTGGTGATGATGATGATAGTGGTGATGATGATTACTGTTTAATTGATAATGATATTAATGCCGATGATAATGATCTTAATCTTAGTTATAGCAACTACATAATGTAGTATTATATCTCTCTTATCACACAGAGTTTAAGGAAAAAGATGTCGAAATTAGAACAAGCATTCAACTCACCTAGCCCACGTAGCAGTGCAATAACAAGACTTATGTTGGAAAGGTAACGATATATTCAGGCCTATGATTATTTTGATCCACACACCAATCTATCCATCCATCCATCCATTCTTCCACCCAGCATTCTCTCCCATTATATCCATCCATGCACCCATACATCTACTGGTTCATTCATCTCTTCTTCTGCCTAGCATTCTCTCCCATCTATCCATCATCTGTCCATCCAACCATCTGTCTATCCATCCATCCTTCCTCCATCCATTCATCCATCCATCCATCCATCCATCCATCCATCCATCCATTTATCACATCCTACCTACCTACCATCCTTACATCTACCAACCATTAATATACATCCATTCATCCCATGCATCTATTCATCCCAGCCAGTCACTCATCCATCCATTTATCCATGCATCCCATCTATACACCCCATCAGCACATTCACCATCCATCTACCAAACCATCCCTCCCATCTGCCCATCCAACTATCAAACTCTTAATATTTTAAATATCTTTTTTCATTTTCAGTCCTGCACCACTAGAATTAAAACGGCCTCGCCTAACCCCACCTGAGGAAGATCTTGAACATGATTTTCTGGCAAAAAGTGATTATTCAAGGTCCCAAGAATCTGGGAGGGGGAATGAAACAGAAATGGAAACAGCTGCACGAGAGTAAGTAGATGAACAATTTTTGTATCAAACATTTTCCTTTTCTGTTGCTTTCTTTCTTTCTTTCTTTCTTTCCTC
Source organism: Actinia tenebrosa (assembly GCF_029948245.1). NCBI lineage: Eukaryota > Metazoa > Cnidaria > Anthozoa > Actiniaria > Actiniidae > Actinia > Actinia tenebrosa. The sequence continues at coordinate 9,204,314 of NW_028292574.1, forward strand.
CCTCCCTCCCTCCTTCCCCCTTCCTCCCTTCCTTCCTTCCTTCCTTCCTTCCTTCCTTTCTTCCTTCCTTCCTTCCTTTCTTTCTTTGCTTCCTCCCATTTTTCGTCTTCCTTCTCTTTCTCACTCTCACTCTCCCTCTTTTCTCATTCTTATTTCTTTTTTTATTTAAGAATGGGCCTCCAACTGGTCAAGACAACAACATTCAACACCACCACATCAAAACCGACCATCCATCGTCATCCCTTGAAGCCCATCCAACCTCGTAAAAGACCCGCAGACTTCGACTCCGGGCCCTCATTCATCAGAAAAGGATATGATGGTATGGGAGGTCACGCGAAATTCCTAAAACCATCCAAGTTGACCAAAGGTCCTGCACGTAAAGTAGCTCGTCCCAATAACATATCTAAATTCATAAAAACTACAAAAGACGGTAAAGAACCCCCTTTGCCAGCGATGACTTTGGATTTTGACTGATTAAAGAGTACTGAGAGAATAGGGAAAGTATGGTACAATTTTCCAGGAACTTCTCCCTGATGCCCAGGAATTCCAGTTACTTTTGACTGTACACTCTCATGACTTCCAGTTAACTTACCCCCTTAATTTCTTGGTGCCCTCCGAGGGAAAGGGAAATGAATGGTACTATGATTTTCCAGGAACTTCTGCCCGACGTCCAGGAAGTGCGGTCACTTTTGGGCCTATACTCATGATTTCCAGTTATAACGTACCCCCTTAATTTCTTGATGCCCTCCGAGGGAAAGGGAAACGTATGGTACTCTATGATTTTCCAGGAACTTCTTCTCGACGTCCAGGAATTGCGGTTAATTTTCAACTCTACACTTTCACATGACTTCTAGTTAACTTACCTGCAAAGTTTTCTGATTAGTCCTCAGCAGAAAGAGTTCATAACTCAAATGGAAATCCCTTTAATCAACAACTTCCGAAATATTGCTGTAGAAACATTTCACCTTCGATCTTTTTCTTATTGTCAAACTTGCGCAATTTCGTGGCTCATACAATTTTTCTGAATCCAGATGAATGCACTACCCTGCGAAGAAAAAGTTCTATTTTACATTCGTCACTTTTTCGTCACATTTCCGTCAAACTTTCGTCACAGTTCCGTCAAACTTTCTTCATAGTTCCTTCAAACTTTCGTCACAGTTCCGTCAAAAGTTCGTCAAAGTTCCGGCAAACTTTCGTCACAGTCCCGACACATTTTCGTAACATTTTCGTCTCCCTTTGATCACGAGAGCATGGAATGCATCAAATATTGAGAAATTACCCTTACTAATCCACCATATTTATCGTTAAAAATTTAGGCAGTAATCATATTTTTGTTTGTAAATAAAGATGTTTATTATAAACTATTTAAAATTATCAGATTATGTGTCCGAAATATATTATATATCTATCATAAATATTTACATTTTTGTTGCGAAAAGAAGAGATAACTAGCTAAAAACTAGTATGAGCTGCGTCGGCGTTTCTAATGAAACAGTAATGATAAAAAGGTAAATTATACACCATGAAAAGATGAAAAAATGTAAAAACTTACTAAAGTAAGTTTAGAGAGAATAAGAGAAAAATATCAAATGCCCTTGGCGGAAAATCGACCCCACGTCTTCGGTATTCTAGTCCGAAGACGTGGGTTCGATTCCCGCCAAGGGCATTTGATATTTTTCTCTTATTCTCTCTATTTCATTACACACACCAAACGCATAATTTATCACTACTTTAAAGCAAATTTAGTAAGTTTTTTCATCTTTTCACGGTGTAAAATTTACCCTTTTATCATTACTGTTACATTTTATTGCGATAATTGACTGATTTTAATCCATAATATTGATAGGGAACCCATTGTAAAGTCCGTCTTTTATGTTTGTAATTCTGAATCCAAAGTCGTCTCAGTAACTTCTTTTTTTTTGATATTTCAAGCCTAGAAAGATAGACCAGAACCCAGATTGAAAAGTACGTCATTCATGTTGGTCAAACTGAAACCAAGTTTACTTTTCCAATCGATGAAAGGCTATTGAAGTAATCTCGTTTGCAACTGCATTGCAGGTCTTTAAAACTGAATTCCAGTTGGTATTGCAGTGTATATTGAGGTTGATTTATGGAACATGTTTACAAGATGGAAACTATTTCGTCCACTCAAACAGTCCCACAATGCACTGCAATGCCAACTCGACCGAGTCTTTTTCTTAACCCCAGAATGGGTAATAGAGGCCTATTTTCTTTCTCAGTCACTACAAACAATAAGATATCACTAACAAATTCAACTGCTTCTTTACAAAGCTATATACAATGCATTTTTAAAAGTACATATATACTTTAAAAAATGTAGACATGAGCTAAACTAAGAGACCACGAAGGTCTATTGGCTAAATTAGGCCCTTTGCAGCTGAGCAATCACGTGCTGATTAATTCACTGAGAGCAAATGAATGAACATCTTGATTCCCATGGGTGAAATATACGTGGTGAGCAAACAAACTTTCTACAACCTGTTTCGAGAGATCGTAATAAAACTACATTTCGTAACACACTGGATACACATGTTTTCATTCAGTTCTTTACAAGTAGCTAAAAAGAATCACCAATTTAATATAAAAACAAAAATTTTGCATTCCAGTACAGACACGTGACCGTGAACTGCAAAGGGCCTATTTAGTCAAATCCAACTAGCAGTCAATCATCAATGCTGCATTTTAATTGGACGAGCTACTACTAGGCTATAAGCAATAGCCTACTAGACTAGTAGCGAAAAGTGACGGCTTTGAAAAGTTTGCATCTATATATTTGACTGACAAGTTGAATTTGACTAAAATAATTAGTCCTCTCGCCCTCATGGCCTATGTATGAGTCAATAGCCCATTCAGCCATATTGACTCATAGCCTCGATGACTAATTGCTAAATATATATTTTATTAGGTACTGTTTACTGATACTCGAACCGTGATGAAACATTGCTCTTTGATTTTCGTTCATCAGGTGTATTTTATCGTATTATTTCTTCCTTTCTTTGAGTCATCTACAAGCAATTATCAAAAGGGCCATTTTTTTGGCTTTTTTTCCTTCTCCTGTGTTCCGAAGATTTGCTTTGGGTTCTCTGGTTTTTCTGTCTCCCCAAAAATCCACGTTAAACTTCCAATTCCATCAGGAAACGAGTGTTGTAGGCTTGCAAGTTTGACACTCGTTGAGTACTGCCCTCAGAAAGCTAGGACTATTTCTTACTTTATAATACACTCTACAAAATTACTCAATTTGTCCACGAGTTCCTACTCTTTCTGATTGGGCAAGAGGAGTATAATTAAATCCCAAATTGGACTCTGTAGAGTCCCAATTAAGGCTCAATTTTTTGAGTGTATTATAAACAAAAAATCGCATAATCTTCTCGTACAATGCGGAATTTATACATACTCGTGATGTTTTGAAAGTCCTCAAATTGAACTCGCCTAAAGGCTCGTCCAATTTTGAAAACTTTCAAAACATCACTCGTACCTATGAATTCCGAATCGTACTCGAGATCGTGCGATTTCCTATACAAATAATACTTTTTCTTTATGGAATTTTAGAAGCGGTTCCAGGATTTTTACCAGGGGGATTCGATTGGGCTTACCAAAACCTAAAAAAAGTTCCAAAGTTAAAAGGAATCAGAGTTTGTGATTCCAATTTGTACTTAGCTGCTTTGAGCAGACACAGAATTCGTCCCTCTGTTTGCGATTCGTAACTCCGCGCGGACGAACTCATTGGTGTTCATTTCCGAGTGGAATAAGATTATGAATATTTTGGGTCCAAAAATGCACCCCAGAAGACCGTACGAAGCCAACGAGGCTGTAGCACTTGAAATAACAGCCACGTACCAACCCTTTAGGGCAGAGTTAATCGGAAAATACGCCAACCAAGATAGTAGAAGAATATACAACGATAACCCAATGTATCTGGTCTCGTTGAAGTTTCCAGGTAAATTCCTGGCCTTAAATGAGTAGAATATACACATGACTGTTAATAGAATTAGGTAACATAGGCTTGAGAGCTCAAGTCCGTAGCCTGTGTTCCCCTGGTAAGGCTTGCAAATGTATTCCACTCGGGTTTCATGAGGGAGTTCATTGTACTCCTTCACGACGTGAGGTTCATCTAGGACTCTCCATAGTATTGCCAGTAGAACAGGACAAGTGTTCAAGAAAACCAAAGTGATGACTTGGAGTTTCGCATTCACTACAGATCGCTTGCAGAATTTAGGAAGTCCTGGCATTTCCAACTGGAACGCTCGAGCCATACGTACTGTTTTGATAAAGAGGATTGACACACTTAGGCAGTGTATCGAATAGCGCCATGGCTGGGTAAGCTTGCAAATGCTGTTTGTTGGTAGCGTAACGTGGACGATGGCCAGAGCAAAGCCGAACACGATGATGGCCAAGAGGAAAAAGCTGAGCTCTCGGTTGGATGATTTGACTAGGGGTGTGTGGTAGAACTTTATGAAGAGCAAAAGTGATACAATTGCTAAGAGTATTCCAATGCCTGTAGCGAAAAAATAAAAGTATATACCGATATATGGGTATCATAGATAAACTAGATATTATCAACGGAATATAAACTAGAGATGTTTAGGTTTTTATAAGTAAAAATAAAGATGACTGCTTTTTTGCAACGGATGGATGGATAGATGGATGGATTGGTGGGTGGATGGATGGATGGATGGATGGATGGATGGATGGATGGATGGGTGGATCGATGGATGGATCGATGGATGGTTGGTTGGATGGATGGATGGTGAGTAAGTGGATGGATTGATGGATGGATGGATGGGTGGATCGATCGATGGTTGGTTGGATGGTGAGTAAGTGGATGGATGGGTGGATCGATCGATGGTTGGTTGGATGGATGGATGGTGAGTAAGTGGATGGATGGATGGGTGGATCGATCGATGGTTGGATGGATGGATGGATGGTGAGTAAGTGGATGGATGGATGGATGGATGGATTGATGGATGGATGAGTAGATGTATGTAATATAATCACGTACAATAGTGAATATTTTGATAGATGCATGGACGGGTCGATAAATGCATATTGGAGGGAAGAATGGGTGAAAGAGCGGATGGATAGATGAACAGGTGCTCGGATACCAAAATGGATAGAAGAAAGGATGAATGCATTTGTGGACGAATGGATGCATGGGCAGGCTGAAACGATAGATGAATGGATGGATGGAACGGTGAGTAAATGGATGGATCAGTGGCGGATCCGTGGTGGTTTCTTAGATTCCATAATTGAACCCCCCTTAGTTTGTGAGATCTTGTGAAGCTAATCATGTTCTTTGCCGGCGCTCAGTAGAATGGATTACTCCAGTTTCGAGTTCTCTTTGCTCAGCCTTAGTCTCGTTTGTGCGTTAAAATATTCAGCTATTCAACTAAAACCCGTGGCATAATAATAATAATAATAATAAATTTCGTATCTCCAAGCGCCCATGTAATATTCTGTTTATTATATAATTATCCATAAAATCAACTTAATAACTTTTTTGTTATTATAAAAAGTTTTTATTTATAAACCAATAGCCTGAATACACTTGATAACGACATTTTCACATGTGAAATCAGTTTTTCGAAAAGGAGAAATATAGGTATTTTATGAATAATTATATAATAATAACCTTTATTTATGTGTCATAAATATCTAGCTTACATTATAGTAGGCTAATTGGGGGACACCTTTCTAAAGTTAAGCAAATATACATAATATAAAAATATATCATATATCATATACGATGCGGTTTTCACGCAGAACTCCGAACCGCCAGCCTCAAGAGAGGAGAGGAGAGCCCGGAAAGACCGCTAACACGACCATCCGGCCTACACCCGCCCAAGCAAACCATTTTAATCAGCTCGTATTAGTCCGTAGTGCGTACATTCCTTACTATATAATGGGCCTTAATAAAAGAAAAGAACATTTGTACACAATCGAGGCTAAGACTGAGCAAAGGCGAACTCGAAATGGGAGTATTGGAACTCCCTCTTTTGCGATGGCAATTTTACCAGCTTTTTCTCAGAGAGGCTACCATTTTGAAATCCCCATCTTTAAAATCGTGGATTCGCCACTGGATTAATGCATACCTGGAGGCATTAAGGCGCTATTACACGGAGCAATTTTCCTTGCAACTTGTCTCGCAACGGCGTTGCGACACAAGTTGCATGGAGCATTGCAGCGTGTAAATTACAGCGCAATTTGTAAAATGTTGCGAGACAAGTTGCAGCAATCGTTGCGAAAAGTAGAATTCGTTTCTACTTTTGGCAACGATTGCGTCTCCGTTGCACCGTGTAGACACTCTTGAAACTTATGTCACGACGCTGTTGCGAGGCAAGTTGCAGAGAAAATTGCTCCGTGTAATCGCGCCTTTAATAAATGAATGCCCACGACAACTCGGTAATCAATACAAGTAAATTAATGTCTCATCATACCTGCAATGGTTGTAAAGATGATACCCACGGAGCTCGAAAACTTCACATTAACAACAGTCACTTCAATACAAGCCGTCTTCATACCATTGGGTACCAAAACTCCATTACATCTCTTGCATTGTGGTGCATCGTATAAATTACTGACACTGCTGTTGTCACACGGCATGCACTCCCAACAACAGTTCTTCATTCGCGTACGCCATGTACCCGGAGAACACCTCTCCGTACAAATGGACGACGGTGCTTCTTTCTCAGGCACAGACCACTTGATAAGACTAGCGTTGATCTGTAATCCGCCATTGATGCCCCACGTGCCAATTGTAGTCTTCATGAAAGAACCTGATTGGTTGTAAATATTGATGATGTCATAGCTAGATGACTTGGGATTTCCGCTTCCGTCAAACCAGACTTGCCCTGTAATACCTCGTACAGTTACATTTCTGATGTAATCAACGAGGTCTTCTGACTTGATGAATGGACGAGTCTTAGGACATTGGCGAATACTCTCGTTACATCTATACATAGCATCTATTGCATGTGCAATGGCTTTAACTGCGTCAACGACGTATGGAGTGAACGGATTGAAAAGATTTTTCAGTGTGCTTGTCGAAAGTTTTAGATTTCTCTTACTGCATTGTGGCAAATAAGGTTTAGAAGACGAGGAAGTACAGTTGAATTCTTCTTCAAGGAACTCATCCCACCAACCGTGACGCTTTCCTAACAATGGCAGCGAACTCATGTACCGAGACAACGATGAATCATTATGAAGGTGATGAGCAACACCAAGGAACACCCCTTTTACCTTGTTGGTAAACTCCTTGAAATAATAATCGTTCGAAGATGTTGCGAAATCATCACTCAGGATCCACACTTTATCATGAAGACCTGCATTCATTGCCTTCTTTATAAACTCCACCGACTGATGGCTATTTGCCCAAAGGACTATTACGCGCACTCGTTTACGTTTCAATAACGTCTCGATTATATTTTCCATCTTTGTCTCAAAACTTGAACGAGGAAGATACTGAATCAATCCTGTACAAAAGGTCTTTCTTTTTTGGGCTTCATTTTCCAGGGCCCGGACTCCGTATCGACCATATGAATGATCCACGGCAACAACAGCGATGTAATTCCAGTTAAAACGCTCAATTAGATCAGCCATGGCTTTAGCCTGCAGGCCGTCTGGAGGCACCGTACGGAAAAACGCGCTGTAGTACGATGAGCTCAGTTGCTCGCTAGTAGAGAACGGACTGACTAAAGGAATGTTCACTACTTGAAGTAGTTGTGCCACAAGTACGGTTGTGTCTGAATCATAAGCACCTACCACGGATACGATGGGGGATTCAAGAATTTTGGAGCTATTTGGCGAAGAGGAAGCCCTTCCATGATAATGATTAGCGTACTGACTTTGATTCCCACAAAGACCTAAATCAAAATTGACCATGAAGTTGTTCTTCACAAACTCATGTGTCCACTTCATCGCCAATGTAGGACTTTCGCAGTAATCCCGTATATCGTACCCTAGAGTGACCCCGGGTAGAATGTCCGAGCTGTTATTGATAATATCGATCGCATAAATCATAGTTTCTGCGAAACCAAGGCCAAAGACGTTCAGCTTGCCGCACGTTGTGTCTTCTCCGCTGTTGTGTATTGACAGCAACGCTCCAAGAATGACGTCTCCTTTTTTGTAAAGTCTGTGACTGTTTCCCACTGTGGTTGTTGCCACAATACTGACAGCCAGGCAGATGAAAACTTGCTTGAGTGAAGTCATAGTGCATGTGCAGCTTAACTTTCTAGTTTAAGAAATTGTTTTTGATGGATTCTGCAACAGAGATAGTCAGAACTCAGTATTTTAGAAATCAAGGGTGGTGTGGTGGGGTTAAAAATCAGCCAAGAGGTTGTTTCAGGGTTCAATCTGTGCGTTAGCCATGCCTTGACTTAGATTAGCCCAGAGGTTGTTTAAGAGTTCCATCTGTGATTTAGCCATGCCCTGACTTAGATCAGCCCAGAGGTTGTTTCAGGGTTCGATCTGTGAGTTAGCCGTGCCCTGACTTAGATCAGCTCAGAGATTGTTTCAGGGTTCGATCTGTGAGTTAGCCATGCCCTGATTTAGATCAGCCCAGAGGTTGTTTCAGGGTTCGATCTGTGAGTTAGCCGTGCCCTGACTTAGATCAGCCCAGAGGTTGTTTAAGAGTTCCATGGTGAGTTAGCCGTGCCCTGACTTAGATCAGCCCAGAGATTGTTTAAGAGTTCCATGTGTGAGTTAGCTGTGCCCAGAATCTTAAGATTGAGCGATTTGGACTTGATTGCATGACGAATGTTAGATGTGTTGGTTCGTGTTATAGTTGAGTCTTCAGAAAGACAGTTGTTTACAGTCTATGGAGACTTGACTACCTTAACAATAATCGGAGACGAGTACAAATTTCTTGAAAGCAGCTTTGCGCACAAAAGAGGAAGTGTAAAAGTGGCGGCAAAGATGAAACAGTTGATGGCTTTTCCTATATTATGCTCATAACAATTATAAAAGAAAAATTAATGGAAACGTTTTTAATGTTAAAGTCTAGCCGGGAACCCGCAAATGTTTTTTTTTTTTTTTCACTTAAGAAAGAAAAGATCCGCGAGATTCTTTTGGAGGGATTGACTTTGACCCGTTAAAAATAACCTAAAATAATTTAAGAGTAATAGTCAGTGCGTAATAGGATATTTCTCTAAATCCGTCTAGCAGACATTAATAAGCATTTTTAGTAATTCAATAGACCCCTTGCATTGAATTCCTAGAGGAATAGTCCCCTTCACAGTTCTCTGGGCCAGCTTGGTTTTGCCTTTGCATCGAAGTGAGACGTGAGTTTGCAATGATAGAGACATGTGAATAATTGTCCAAGGTGTTAATGAAAAGGTCTTGCAAGCTCACTATTTCCCTCGCTTCGATGCAAAGGCACAGCTACCTTTTAAGATGGCAAGGGAACTGTGAAAGGGACTAATTTTCAAAAACAGTCATACCTAAATCCTACCACAGGTTTCATTGCATCCTAGCAGATGAATAATAGGCGTTTTAGGATTTTCTCAAATTGTTTTTATACAAGTTTTAGACAGTGAAGAAAATTACTACTAAGCAAAGTAATAATAATCAAGGGAATGACACGCGGTCTGAAATCGGAAACATTTTGTCCAAACTAAAGAGGTACGTTCTAGAAAATAGTAATAGGCATTTTAGGATTTTCGCAAATTGTTTTTATACAAGTTTTAGACAGTGAAGAAAATTACTACTAGGCAAAGTAATAACAATCAAGGGAATGACACGCGGTATGAAATCGGAAACATTTTGTCCAAACGAAAGAGGTGCGTTCTAGAAGATACTAATAGGCATTTTAGGATTTTCGCAAATTGTTTTTATACGAGTATTAGACAGTGAAGAAAATTACTACTAGGCAAAGAAATAATAATCAAGGGAATGACACGCGGTATGAAATCGGAAACAGTTTGCCCAAACGAAAGAGGTGCGTTCTAGAAGATACTAATAGGCATTTTAGGATTTTCGCAAATTGTTTTTATACAAGTTTTAGACAGTGAAGAAAATTACTACTAGGCAAAGAAATGATAATCAAGGGAATGACACGCGGTATGAAATCGGAAATGTGTTGCCTAAGTTAAAGAGGTCTAATTTCTATTAACAAATTAAAGTACACACCGCACCAATAAGCGAAATATCGGAACATAGGAATAAAATGCATGGCCCAAGAAAAACAGAAGAAGAAGAAATAAAAGCTTAAAAGGATAGTTAAAATAGTTATTAAAAATGGTAGCCAAATGAAATATTTAATCTAGCAATGAGAAAAATGGCACTACTGGTTGAAATGAGACAACATTGAGACAAATAAAAGCATCGCTCAGCGATCAGTCGTTTGCATCATTTGAGGGGTGTTTTCCAACGTTTAAATCTCAAAATTTCCTTAAAATCGTTTTCAAAATTAGATTTCGTTCCTACCGGTTAATATGAAGAAACTCCTTTAAAACAATTTTAACGAAGCTCTTATTACGACACTTTCATTCCTGCTTGTCAGATCAAGGTAAAAAAGACAAATTTCTCATTTCCCATTCCGGAAACATTGAAAAAGACCCCGGGCTATTGAAATGTCTTGTTACTATCGATCCAAACATTGATCGTTAGTGAATAAATCAAAAGCATGAATTATTAAGGCTCCTTTTAAAACTCGCTCATTTACGCCGATTTTGGCGCTTATCTTTTTTCTGAATGAATATCAAAAAAGCCCAGAATATTTCGTAATCGGATTTCAGTTTGAAGTGGAATTTACAGAGTCGTGGTTTTTCATCCACTTTGATTCCAATGAGCTTTCAATATTTTCTTCCAAAACTCACAAGACAGAATAATAATAACCATAGCTCAAAAGAACATGTTGAAATCAGTAAAACTTAAGTTAAGAAGATTAAGTTTGAAGAAAGTAAGTAAATTGTACGAAAAGCATTTATTGGAGTAATCTCTTGCCTCCAGCAAAGGTTATCATACAAAATTTACATTTTCAAAAATCGTATCTTCATGAATTTTGAACTTTGGCAAGCTCTTTTTATTATCTTTCTGTTTTATGAATTTAAAAACATTTTAGCTTTGTTAGAACACGGGCAATATAATAATTTTTGAGTTCAATTTGTTATTATTTTATTTCAATATGATGTCAAGTATTTTTGAAAGTATGTCCTAAGGTAGTGCTCATCCATGTCGTAGCACCTTTTGTTTTATTTTTACTTGTGTTGATTAAGAAAATCGAAAATATTTGGTATAAGAATATTATATTTTGAATACCAGCAGAACTTTCAAATGGTTTCCGATGCTATAACCAATCAAAATGGACTTTCAATATGCTATCCAATCACGTTGCGTTATGTTAGTTATTTTGTTAGATTCATAGTAAGGTATATTCGTCTTTTATTTCGTGCAAAGTGGGCTTAATTTGAAACTTAGACTGCAGAAAATAAATATAATAATCTATAAATAAATAAACTAAATACCCTAAATATTATGTCCCAAAAAGGAATGGATTTCCTTATATTTTTTTGTGCTGGAAAAAATGAGGTTTCATGCTTTAGGAATGCATGAGATGAAAATTAATTACCAACATTGGATTTCCCCAAGGTTCATCACTAGGACCAGAATATAGATAATTATATTTAAAATTGTCATAGCTAAGTTAGTAGAGTTGCTTGTTGGCTTTCTATCAGACTCCTGTGCTTTGAGGGTTTTTCGCTGCGTTCTCTGGTTTTCCTCCCTCCGCAAAAGAGATCTAAATTCAATTCGATCATGGAACGATGGCTGCAGGTTTGTTCGCCACCGGCTGTTAAGTGCTTCCCTCATAAGACTAAGAAAATATTATTATTGATCAATAGGGAATGTGCCAATGTGCACGAGCACGAATCTCTAGCACAAAGCATGATTGGAAACCGAGTGCTTCACAAATCAGAACAAAGAAATCAATAGAATTATCACGAAAGAATTACTGTTTTATTTTCATCTGTTGAAATACTTACTGTTTCATAGGAAATGTCGAAGGAAAAGTTATCAGAGGAATTTGTAGAGTTTCCCATCATGTTTTGTGCTAGAGATTCAGTGCTCGTGCACAATGGCAATTGAATGTAATTCGGATATTGATTGATAGTGTTTTGAGCCATCTAATGCACAAAACACACCTGAAAACGGTACAACAAACACTTGTTTTCGTTTAGGCGCAATGCTTTTCAGTGAAATTCTTTTTTATTTATATTGTTAATAATAATAAATATGTTCTTATATTTAGATCTTATTAACCGAGCGGGAGGTCTGTACGGGATAATCTTGACCTGGGTCGGAATGTACAGACCGAGCGCAGCGAGGTCTGTACCCGATCGAGGTCAAGATTATCCCGTACAGACCGACCAAGCTCGGTTGATAAGAGTTTTATTATATGACCACTTTTCATTGAAAAGGACAAAATGTTTTCGCCGTAAGATTAATATGCGATCGGACCGGTTAATACCGAAGAATCTAGACCAGTCCGAGATGCGATCTATCCAATCAGATTGCTCGATTTGCTAGTGTCCAGGCTCTAAGATTCACGCGGGTCATATAATAAAGCGTATTATAGATTCTCAATGCGCTTTACAAATATTACGATGAAATGTTAAGCGAAAAAATAGATTAAAGTTACAAATTGAACAAAAACGTTTTTAGTTTTCTCTTGAATATTTCCAAAGACTGCGATGTTTTTATATCTGGTGGTAAACGGTTCCATAGTCTGGGCGCTGCTACGGCAAACCTACGCGCACCCAATGACTTAGTACGATATGGAGATTGTTTTAAAATTACTCCTTGTGTGGCACTCCTTAGCTTACGAGTAGGTTGGTGTATTTTGAGAATATCACATATATAGGATGGAGCGATACCGTTTATAGCTTTGTATGTGACCGTTAAAAGCTTATATTCAATATTTGTTTAGAAAAAGCTTCTGAGACATCTTAAAGAAAGAAGGCCTCATTAGAGCCGCAGGGCCGTATCCACCGGTACGGTTGGTACTTTCGAGGAAAAAATATAAGAAAAATAATAGAAAAACTGAAAACCCTCGAAAACCGGACCAATCAGAAATTTGTGGCTACGGCCCTGAGAGGCCAAGTCAAAACATCGCATCTTATACTTGCTTTATCGAAACTTTGTTTTTTATAGATTGCAAAATACTTTTCTTTTACCGTATATTTCAACATGGTTCTTATTCAGTATTTTCATTCATGTTTTTTTCCTTCCTTCCTTTCTTCATTTCTTCCTTATTTTTTCTTTGTTTTTCTTTTTAAAAAGCGAAAAAGTTGGTTCAAACGGGCAAAATATATCTGCATAAATTCAAAAATAAAAAGGTTAATTATTCCGCATATTTTTATTCTTATTATTAGTTTAATAAATTCTATAGTGGCACTAAACATCACAAGCATCTCACATGCATCCATCATCGAAACTTCAACACAGAAATAGATCTAGAAAATAGATATATAAACCAGAAGATTTTTCCGTTTTAAAAATTGTTATCGTATTTTGCAATTCCTCTTGTTCCTCACATATATCACATCATTGAAAGCTTTGTTTTTCCAATTAAAAGGTCGAATGAAATTGTAGATGTTGCTCTATCGTTAGCCTTTGGTTTTTAGCCCGTTTAATGTTCTCAATATCAAATTATAGAGTATTAACTTTATTTTCTATGTATCAACTCTATTTGCTAGGTAGCATTCTTTGGTTGACCTTCAAAAAGCAAAACAATCTAAAGTTCGAATTCCGGTTTGACTTGATGCATCAGTGAAAAAGGCAAAGCTTAAAACAGTGCAACCGAAAAATATTGCTTTTCGGCAGAGATTTCGTTTTCCGCTTCCCCTCTTAAATTAAGTCTTGACATAACTATCTTTGAAGAATTCTTTTCTTTTTTCAAATGTTTCTCCTTTGGGAATCGCAGGATACAGTTACAGTTGGACTTACAGTTTTCCAGACCGTGCAAATGAATCCTTCATTTATCTTATTAAGTGTTGGTACTGCTATTCACCGGAATTCTCTTACCTCTTCAGCCGTTTTAACTCTTGGAAGTCGCAAGATGAGGAACTACGAAAAGGACTCCCTTAGCAGAAGTAGTATCAAGACGTAATAAGCAAACGAAGAATCCTTAAAACAATATTTTGTATATTTATCCCTAACCTTTTGCTTTACTCCTGATCCACGCAGTCGTGTCGAAGAAAACGAATCTATCAACTTAAAACTGGCAGCCTGAGCACAGTGTTAAATACTACTCAGTGCTTGATATTTTTTGTCCTTTTTTGAAGATGGAAAAAAATCCTGACTTTCGATACATAACCATGAAACAAAAATCTATCGACTTCCCATCATTAATAAAGTTAAGCTGAAAACCAAATAAGGTCAGTCTGAGCTAAATTAATTACTGTTGTGATAAAGGAATTATTTTTGATTTTGGCCGGATTTACTTGCCTGACGTGTGCTCTCTTTAGATGTTGGATTTTGGTATCCAATTAGAAAAAGATTCACTTACAGTATCTGAATAAGCGGAGGGCATCAATTCGGCTCAGTGTTGTCTCACTACAAATCATTTGGGAATAGACCCATTCAGTTTGTCTCAATGTTGTCCCATTACAAATCATTTGGGAATAGACCCATTCAGTTTGGCTCAATGTTGTCCCATTACAAATCATTTGGGAATAGACCCATTCAGTTTGGCTCAATGTTGTCCCATTACAAATCATTTGGGAATAGACCCATTCAGTATGGCTCAATGTTGTCCCATTACAAATCATTTGGGAATAGACCCATTCAGTTTGGCTCAATGTTGTCCCATTACAAATCATTTGGGAATAGACCCATTCAGTTTGACTCAATGTTGTCCCATTACAAATCATTTGGGAATAGACCCATTCAGTTTGGTTAAATGTTTTCCCATAACAAATCATTTGGGAATAGACCCATTTAGTTTGCCTCAATGTTGTCCCATTTCGAGACCGAAAAATTCTGTGAAGCGAAAGAGATTGAACCAAAGATATTTTAGCTCCATTCTTCACATATTTCATTTTGATCAAACTATTCCTGACAGCTTTGTCTACGCGTCTCTTCAAATAATGAAACTCGAAGATTGACGAAGCTAAGTCGACAGTGTTATCAACAATGATTTTCGATACGTGATCTTATTTAAGAATTTAATGAATAGGGAAACGCGAAATATTAGAATTCTTTCTTTACTGACTAGTATTAAGATCTCAATATTGAAGTATTTAAATAATAAAGAAAAATGCAAACATCTTAGGACTGCATGTGTTTTTGAGAAAATAATTTCAATATCTAGAAGGCAAGAAAAATTAGGAAACATTTACATATATATTTAGAAAATCAGTTTTAAGATGTATAAATCGAATAATATTTTATAGTGAAGGATTTGGATAATGAAAAATGCAAACACCTTAGAAGTGTGTTTTTGAAAAAACAATTTCAATATCTAGAAGGTAATACATATTTATAAAATCAGTTTTAAAATTGATAAATCGAATACTTTTTTATAGTGAAGGATTTGGAAAATAATGAAAAATGCAAACACCTTAGGACTGTGTATGCTTTTAGGTAATTTTCCAATATCTAGAAAGGAAGAAATATATCTTTTTTTATATCAAAGGATTTGATGATGATTCAAAATAGAAAAACCTTTTTGTTTACTTTAAAATTTAGCCTGAATGTCTTGAAAAAGAGAAAATATATGTATTCAGTCAATCAAATATATAAATAAGAAATGACATTTTTGACGGGGAGGGATTTGAATAATGAAAATTTAATCCTGTGATGGTTTCGAACGAGAGAAAACAGGAATGATATCGAAAGTTTAGACAAAGAGTTATGAGTTTAAATTATCGAATAGTATATTTTTGGATTGGTGATTTTTCTCAGTTTTCCTCTCCCAAAAATCTAACACTCAATTGCAAAACCGAAAAGAAAGAATAGGAAAGAGAAAATAAAATAAAAATAGAGGGTCGGAGTATGAAGAGAAAAGAGAACAGAAGAGAAGAGAGGAGAAAGAAAGAGGAGTAAGAAAGGAAAAGACAACAGAGGAGAGGAGAAAAAAATACAGGAGTAGGAAGAGGAATTAGAACATAACACGGGAGGGAAAGAGAAGAGAAAAGAAAATGAAATGAAAATAAGATACGAAAATTCGAGAAATTCATGATAAGACTAAAAATTAAATTATAATGGGAAAGCAGAAAGGGAATAAGAAATGACGAAAAGATGGAAGGAAAAATACGAGATGCAACCAGAATTCTCATATATTGCGTTTCTTGAATAAAACTACCGAATTCTGCAACTGTAGCGCGCTGCATCAAATACACCATGATTAACTACGATTAACTCGACGTAGGTATCGACACTGCAATAGATTCTATTGACACAGCGTGCTAATGAAAAAGCTTATCTCATTTACGAAGTTTTTATATTTTTCAGTTTTAACGATTTTTTTCTCTCTTTTATTATTGTTATGTCCGGCGGAATTCCACGAATTCGAAGTAAAAGCGAAAAATCAGTCACATTAAAAATATACGTAAAAAATAAGTGCTTCATTAAATTTATATATATATGATGAAGTATTTTTGCTCTCTGTATTACTAAAGTAAGAATAAAAATTATTTATGAACCCAAAAATGTAAAAAATTAAAGATAAAATAAATGAAAACGTTTTACATTAAAAAACTTCAAAAAATAAATATTTTATAGATATTACTAAATAATATATTCTTAAAATAATATAAACTAAACGTGTAAAGTGTAAAGAATTAAAGATAAAATAAATGAAAACGTTTCAATTAAAAAATCTTCTAAAAATAACTATTTTATGGGGAAAAAAATCTCTATTATGAAGTATTCATGGTCTCTTTATTAATAATTTTGCCTTAAAAATATTTATGTACCTAAAATATAAAGCGGAATATTTTCTCGTCTGCATTCATCTGAATATTTTTGCCATTATTTTCCCCAATAGGGAAAGAGAAATATTTGTCTAGACCATCAAAATGATCGACCCGAAACAAGGGAAGAGTCGAGATAAAAGTTAAGAAATATTGACTTTATAGGAAAGATTTGACTGTGGAAACCACTAAGTTGTCTTATGGAATTAATGTGTTGTATTGCAATTCAATGACTGAGAGTTTTCAAAGACCATATAAGTGATGTCGTGCTGAGCCTGAGAGCATTGAATACACATAAAACACACCTGTGTAATACGGACACCTCTATGTGGCCTAAACAATTCAATGACCTGTCTAATACGGACATCTATCTCACCTTCACAATTCTAAAACTCCCTATATCACGGATACCTGTGTAATACGAACACCTCTATGTGGCCTAAACAATTCAATGACCTGTCAAATACGGACATCTATCTCACCTTCGCAATTCTAAAACCCCTATATCACGGATATATACCTGTGTAATATGGACATCACTGATGCAGACACCTCCCAAGTACGGCAAGCTTTAAGTTTTGAGCTTCAACAAACCAAAACCATCCACCGTAACTATAATTTTCTATTATCAGAAGATTATATGTTATTTTATGGCTGCACGACGCAGTCTTTTCTGAGGTGCCGCTACTCCCGCTTTGTGTTAGATTGGCCTGAAACAACCTCTGGGCTGATCTAAGTCAGGGCACGGCTAACTCACAGATCGAACCCTGAAACAACCTCTGGGCTGATCTAAGTCAGGGCATGGCTAACTCACAGATCGAACCCTGAAACAACCTCTGGGCTGATCTAAGTCAGGGCACGGCTAACTCACAGATCAAACCCTGAAACAACCTCTGGGCTGATCTAAGTCAGGGCATGGCTAACTCACAGATCGAACCCTGAAACAACCTCTGGGCTGATCTAAGTCAGGGCATGGCTAACTCACAGATTGAACCCTGAAACAACCTTCGGATGAGAGGCGATTGAACACAATTACCCCACCATTGATTCACACCTACGTAATCTTCTATCATCAAAAACATTAATACCACTACAATCACCACAAAACGCAGTCTTACTGCAGTGTGTACCGAAGTGTTTGCCAGTCAAGTACAATTGTACCCAATCCTTGTCGGCAAAACGCAACTTACTTTCGCTTGAACCTTGGCTCAGTTGACTTCAGTTCTTTGTAGGTTTTTTATGTCTGCTCAATTTCCAACACTTAACTTTCCCAACCGTCGTATTTTTCTTTTCTAGACAGATTCCTTTCAGTAAGAATTGATTTTCGTACTTTAGTATCCTAATACCTGAGGGTAATAGAGAGATAAATAAAATTATGGTTGCCGGTTTTCTTTCAGTGAGCTCGAATATTTAAAATCAAGGCTTTATTGCCGACTTGTTCCTCAAATAGGCTTGGTCCGTGAAATTTTAATACGATATAGTCTAAATATACACAGTTATACAGTTATTGATTCACCAGTCATTGATGCTAGCTAACCGCGCGCGGTAAACTTGTCTCACATCAGACATCTAGCAAACAAGAGTGACAAAAATCAAAACGGATATCGCTTGGAGGTATGATTTTCCATGACATTCAGCACACTTAATCTAAAGATTGAATGATTAAATTTGGTGCGCCAGTTGTGGGCTAATATTTTGATTTAAAAATAAATGCGTAAATTATCATTATCAAACTGAGCAATTCTTACCCTGGTCCCAGAGGTTTCTCGTAGTTTTTTTTCTCTGTAACGACGCAGCTCGCATTTTACAGAGAGAAAAAAAACTACGAGAAACCTCTGGGACCAGGGTAAGTAATTCTTCAACAATAGAAAATTTGTTATTGTGCTTTAGATCGTTAGCGCTCATCATCACCCTTCTGACAATATTCACAGTATTGATTCTACATGGGGTAAGATGTTGAATAACCCAGAAAAAAAAATCATAGTTTGAGTGCGGCTTCTTGAAGTTATAAAGGTTTTTCCATGGCATATGCTAACGCTTTGACGAAAGAGGAGGCATTTATGGTTATTTGTTGTTCCTTGTAATTCTAAACACCAGCTACTATGTGAAAACTAACTTGAAATCATTTCTATAAGAGAAATGGGGAAAACAATGACGTATTGCAAAGCACTTCATAGCATTAACATATGACATGGAAAAAGAAGCCGTAATCTTATACTCATTAATTATGCATGAGCTCATCGACCAACCAGGGTTTCTTATTTGTACCACGTGCAGTAGTTTGAAACCCCCAGTGAAATACGACAGCACTCATTTCAAAGTCCTACTACTCGGACTTTGAAATATTTCAAAGTACTAGAACTTTAAAACAAAAACAAACATAACAAAAAGAGTATAAGATTTCGTGTCAAATACTCATCACTGTATTCTCGGCTACGCCTCGACATTTGAAATTCCACTCGGATTTTGAAATCCCAATATAGAATTCAACAACTCGCATTTGAAACATTACTTCAAACTATGAATTTTTTTCGGGTTATCCATCATTTTACCCCATGTGACGGAATCAATACTGTCAACGTTGTCAGAAGTGTAATAGGCACTGGTAATAGGTAGGTAGGTAATAGTTTATCATTTCCGTCTCGTAAGTCATACTATCGCTGTGTAGTTAATACCCGGCTTTGCGGGTTTAATTCTTGTCGGAGCCATATATGTGAGTTACGTTTGTTTGATAGGTCGTTCTCTACCTTTATTGGAGGATTTTCGCTAAGTTTTCAAGTTTTCTTCAACACAAGAATTTTATATTGTAAATATTGACCGTGGTAGTGTGTGTAAAATGGCTTTCCTTAGGAGAGTGATGGTTGTAAAATATACGTTAAAAAATACGGCCGGAAAGATGTCGAAACACATGAATGGATTGATAAATAGTGCGATAAAGTCAGCACTGGACAACGAAGCATTAATTGATGTGAAAAATCCGTGCGGATGTTATCAGAGTTGGTAATGGCTTGTCGTCGAAAAGTGATTTCGACAGCAAAACATCAACGGCCTATGATATCGAGGATTACTTCGTCAGTACAAGTACACGAATGGCCACACCTCTCCAATCCGACCAAAAATGTGTCCATATTAGACCGGTGTCTGTAAGAACAAAATGGTTGGCGAGGCCTTCGTCAGCCTTCGTAACCAGACTACAAAACTCTAGCCTATGATATCAATGTTTCTCCGTGAGTACGAGTACATGGCTAACCCTCTCCACTCCGACCATAAATGTGTCCGTATTTGACAGGTGTCCGTAAGAAAAAACATGGTCGCATGAGGCCATCGTCAGCCTTTGTACCAGAATACAAAACTCTAGCCGATGATATCAAGGTTCGGATCTCCGTCCGTACATGGCTAACCCTCTCCACTCCGACCATAAGTGTGTCCGCATTTGATAGCTGTCCGTGTAAAGTTTTCAATAGTGATTGTACAGTTTTCTAAAATATTGAAAACTGATTGGCTGTCTAACATGTTTAAATGAAATTAAAGACGACGTCTGCGCATAATCTCTTTCTTTAACGGGATAAAATTTAGGACAGCTGTCGGCTTACTTTGATATATTCAGTAAACTCTCGTTCAACATCACAGTAAAGCACAGCAGGCCAGGACATTCATGTACGAGTGCACTAGTCCTTCCCCTCCGGTCTAAAATTGTTCCCGTGATATGGAGGTGATAGAGGTTTGATTTATTAAGCAATATAAAACGACTGTATATGTGTCGGTACTCCGGTACTGTGATATAAACATGTACGCTGGGCGCTGTAAGCAATCTTAGGTACACGGGGCGTAGTCAAGTGTTGTTTTACATTGCTTTTCAAAACATTTCCCAAAGATTTTACACAAGTCCTTAGTCTTCAATATAAACACGGTAGTCAGCACTCTTCGTGCTTCGCTTAACACTTCATTGGTTTTCCTGCCAATCCCCCGTGCTTTATAACTACACACAGCACGCGCGCGTGCGCGTTTTCTACTTCTTCTTTAGAGATATATCATTAGAAACTTTAACATAAGTATATAGTTCTTCCTAATGTAAAAAGCAGGTATTTAGACAAAGAAAGTTTTTCTTTTTTTGCTAGCAACAGGAATTCGTCTGGAACTTCCTGCAATTCCCTTTTGGTAATTGCTGCTTCAGTTCTATGTTTACAAAGCGACACATCGAAAAAAAAGCTTTTTAAAAAACTGCAAACTTCCTCAAAATTCAACTGCGTATACTTCGCTAAAACAACAAACTGAAGTGAAGTCGAATAAGCTATTGCCGGCTCGGTACAAGTTTGTTTTTTTTGTTTTTTTTGTTTTTTTTACATTTGTAGAGTATTCCAAGAACGCTTTTGCTTTGAGACTTCAAGCTTTTTCTCTTAACTCTAGCAAGACTATTTTTGCACTCATGTTCCGAATCATGTTTTTTCCGTCTACCTCACTTTTATAAATTTTTTCAGACAGCTTTTCAGGCTTTTGTTTCCTTTTGTAGAATATTAAAATGAATATTTTTGCTTTTGATTTCAAGTTATTTCTCTCGCTTAACCATGACTATTTTCGAGCGTATTTTAATAAAGTGTTTTTCGAATTCACTTCGAGTTGCAAGTGAATTCTCAAGGCAACACCCAGGAAACTTTAAAAAATCTGTCACAGAGCTCGCAAAGTAAATTTGAAAAACAGATTGAGTCGAAGCTACGGCCGCTTTCCGTCAAAATGTCAAAGGGTTAGAGTAAATTTTCCGTCTAAACAGTACAACTATGATTATAACGGTGACGATAATTTTGCTATTACTCTGTTAAAATAAAGGCTATCATTTCAACTAAAGATCATAAAACAAGCTTAGCCACCCCAGAGCTTTGGTTCCGAGAGAGATTTAAGGCTAAAGTCTTGAAAATTTACAGCTTAAATTTGAATTTTTTAAAGCGTTGAAGACAAATTTGGCTCGAGATACCTACTCATTCTCATCACTGAGATCACACAAGCTTTTCACTCCAACTTGACTTTTTTTAACCAATTAATTCCAATCTTTAGCGCATGCAAAAAGACTTTTATCAATGAATTTAGATTACATAATAATTATAAACATTATAGCAATGTCTAAAGCTTAAAATCAATTTATAAAGTGTAATGATAAGCTCCAATTTACTCACCAATGTTGTGCAGGTTACCTTGCTAAACAACACGGTAGCAGGATGTCATCGCGTCAAAAAGTCAAAACTTTATATTTTAATTGTTGTCTGCAGAGCAACGAAGGATGGTCGCAAGTGCGATTTGTTTTGCTTTCTCAGGTTTTTGTATTTCATATCTCCAAAGTAATGAGTTCACGGCCTCTTTAATAACAGTTCCGCGAACCGTTAGCGAAGACTTCGACGTACTGATTGAGACGAGAAGAATCTGTTTCGGCTCTTAGGCTTGAAGACTAAACCTAATACCATCAAAATACCATTAATCACGGAAACGATCTCTCCGACCCCTAGTTCGTAGTCGTATAAGGTTGCGATTCCAGCCTAAAATAGAACCATTGGCTTACACAAGATAGTACTGAGTTTTCGTCGACAATAAGGAAATTGAGATTCAAGGCTAGAATATACTAGATAAAACCTTTTTGGCTACGGAATAAATCGAGGAAGTCTATTTATTAAAAAGTAAAGGAATGGTTCCTATTAATCTCATAAATATTATCTCTACAAGCTTTACTCGACTGGTTAATGAATGGCTTTAAATCAGAGATATAATCTAAAAAGCTAGTGTGAGGGATATGTGGATTCATTGAAGATGAAGTGAATAGAAGGGATGTTTAGCTTGATGTTTGCCTCTGTTTTTCTGTTTTGGTTTTTGTTTATTTGTTTGTTTGTTTGTTTTTTCATGTATCTGTGCACTGCACTTCCTTTTTATTTTTTATTTTTTATTTTTTTTTATTCTTATTTCTTTTCAGTCTTTCTTTCACTTTCTTCTCCTTCTTAATTTTTCTTTTCCTTTCTTTCTTTCTTCCTTTCTTTCTTTCTTTTTTCTTCTTCCTTCTTCCTTCCTTCCTTCCTTCCTTCCTTCCTTCCTTCCTTTCTTTCTTCCTTTCTTCCTTTCTTCCTTTCTATCTTTCTTTCTTTTTTCCTCTTTTTTTATCGATGTCCTCTTTTTCATTTCATTTATTCTTTCTCCTACTTTTTCTGTTCTATTGACTTTCCCATTTGATCCTCTATCCTTTCCTTTTTTAATTTTTTCATTTTCTTCACTACTTCTTCTTCTCCGTCTTTTCCTCTTTCAAGATTGCCAAATATTTTCTATGTTACCTCTTTCCCTTCCTTTACATTATCTCAGGTGTTTATCAATTACTTCAATTTCCGCGCCGTTCCTCTTTTGTCTCCAACCCTTTTCTCTATTCTTTATCGAGACGGAAAATAACCTTTCATGAAGGTCAAAAATGGATTAAAAATTCAGAATTCTTAATGAGATAACTCGACATCCAATATCTTCGAAGTCTGACATTTCAAACAAATGTCTGCTATAAGGGCAACTCTTAATCGTAAGACCAAAGACGTATCGCCATTATTGATCTATGTCATGTAGAACAACAACACTACGAGAAGATAAACTTGCTTCTTAAACGACCCTCAATTATTGAATCATTAGGTCTGTAAACAGGATATCTAGGACCACTAAAAGCGCTAACAAAACAGCAATTGATCTAAAATAGTGACGTATAAATGGTGTGATGAAGCCTATGAAAATTGACTAGCGAAAAATATAAACATTGCAATCACAATATAAAACCCATTAAGGGGGCACTTGGATGAAAATAGATAAAAATTGGAAATAACTTTAGTTAATTTAGTTTATTTACATTAGTATCTGTATGGCTTCAATAGTAGCCAAGCAACATATTTTCTTCACAGCAAAATATGTCGGATAAAAATTATCAATTTTATGCAGCATATAAATTGTGAGTAAATGACGTCATTTACTCAACCTTATTGTTCTTTTGTCTTTTAACCCAAAAATTCTCAACTGCAAGGTGGCTCCCAGGCGAAAATTTTCACTAATCTGGTTTACATAATCATAATTGAGTCATATTATCCACAAATACTTCAATTATTTGGACTTTGAAAAACTGGGGCGTTTTCATCCAAGTGCCCCGGCCTTTAATTATTGTGTCACTGTTTATCAAGCGCGTATTAGCAACTTTTTTTCTTTCCATTTCGTGGCCAGGAAATCTATGATTCAAAGAGGACAGAAAAGTGACACCTCACTCTTGCAAATTTTCTTAATTCTGATTGATTAAAATTTTCTCACAGATCAGCTGGCAGCTGTAACGATTTTAATTGACAATGAATCGTATTGGTTGATCGCTAATTATGCTTGAATGGTGATTGGATAACATTTCGCGCCCTTAATCTGATTGGTCAATGGACAACACCGTAAAAAAACTTGCTTTTTTCCCCTGATTTACGAGAATCCTAGTGGTTGAAGTTTTTCTTTGCGTGAATCTGATTGGATACTTGAAGATCGAAGACTTGCCTATCCTGTTTGACAAGAATCCTGGTTGATATCCGTCTTTCCGTATAGGCATACGTAAAGCCGATTGGATAAGATTTTGCGCCTTTTCATTGATTGAACAATAAGAAAGCATGTCATAAAAAAGGAAACCTACATTTCAGAAACATAATAAAAAAGAGATTATCTGGGGGGGGGGGGGGGGGGGGGGACTTTTTTACTGACATTTTTTCTGATAATATTCATAAAGGCTCTCCACCGGCTTCAATCGGAAGTACTTGTATTGTGGATCTGTCGAAACTCCGCTCATTTGAAAATGAGTTTTCTTCACTATCAACAAATCATATGACAGCTCGATTTCCTGTTAGCAGGATTGCTATGAATTATTTTTAAACAGCTATAGACCCTAGCTTCCTCTTATCTGCTATTTAAGGATAATCTTGTATTCCTGATGACAGAGGAGGCTGACATTCTCTCTTTCTTTTTTTTTTTTTTTTTTTTTTTTTTACAGATCACGTGTCATATTCTTGCGCATCATTTCATTGCTTACCACTAACGACGTTAGATTAAAAAATAACTAAGAGAGCCCAGTATGCAATCTCCTATCCCATCCATATACAGATTACTTTGAGAAATCAAGGATCGGTGGTGTAGCAGTAGTGCTCTCGCCTTTCACCTCTGAAGTCTCAGTTTTAATTCCTGGGCTTCGCAACACATTTGTTAGATCTCTCCCTTGATTCGAGGGTTTTTCTCCAGGTTCTTCGGTTTTGCTCCCTCTTCAAAACCTAACAAGCTAAATTCACATTCAGTTTTCGAATTAGCCATGCCTTGACTTTGATCAGCCCATTTAGTCAAGGTTCGATAGAATGTGTATTTTTTTCTATGTTTTTTTTTTTTTTTTTTTTTTTTTTTTTTTTTGAAATTTGAGAAGGCCGATCCTTCATCATGGTTAGACATAGAGTAAGACGATAAATTGAAAGATAGGGAGAGCAACTTATAACATCCATTAGGTATGTCATATTAACAAAGGGCTAAGCTTGAAGCCATACTGAGGATAAACAGGTGGCCGGACGAAGAAGGACTTCCTGTGCTCTTCAGTACTTGCAAGAAATACGAGTTGGAATTAAATTTTACTTGCGTGATCAGAAAACTTCCTCCCAAAAAAATAATCAAATTGGAGAGACGAAAATAGGTGAACCCAGAGAAAAATATCGCAGCACAAGAGAGAAAGAACCAACAAGCAACTGTACTAAGGTATATATTTAATTCAATTCCCTGTCGACTATATCCTGGTCCAATAGATGAACCTTGGGGAAATCCCACGCTGGTGATCCTATTTTCCGCTCCATGGTGACCTAAATGTCGGTCCAAGTGATGAACTCTGGAGGAATCCCATGCTGATTCTATTTCCCATTCCTAGTGACCTGAATGCCGGTCCTAGTGATGAACCTTGAAGGAATCCCATGTTGTTGATTCTATTTCCCATTCCTATTGACCTGAATGCCGGTCCTAGTGATGAACCTTGAAGGAATCCCATGTTGATTCTATTTCCCATTCCTATTGACCTGAATGCCGGTCCTAGTGATGAAAACTGAAGGAATTCCATGTTGTTGATTCTATTTCCCATTCCTATTCTACTCAAATATAGCGGGTCCGGGCATTAAGTCAATGGAGACTGAGCTCGTGACCACAACGCTGAGAGGCAATGCATTAGTAGCGCAAATTACCAGTGCTTCCCGAACTCAAAACCAGTTCCAATACTCCAACTTAACGACAAAAACTTTACCTTAAAAACTGAAAAGCTTCAATATTTTAGCCTCCTGCTCAAAGATGAACCTTTATCTTTCCGTTTTCACCTTACCTTTTGGAAAATTATATTCACCCTCTTTCAATTGACTATTCCATAAAGCCCAAGTTTAGAATTTCCGGAAAAAAATTCGCCCACTTAAAGAACCGACATGTATTTTAAGCTTTTTGTCATTTCCGGATGAATTAGGAAGAATAATTCCTTGACATGACAAAGCTGTCAAGAGTGTTGGAGATATTAATGAAGCACCACTCTTCGTCCGACATGCTGCTCTTAGATAGTTTTAAATAGTCTGTTATGTGGAGACTGGTAAGAATGATTTATTGGGATCCGATTTCAGAAGAATTAGGGACTGAACAAAGGACGTATCTAGTTTCCTACCCGTAAAAACGTTAGCACCCTCTCCCCGTTTGCAAGCTTCAAATTTCATCGTACCCTGAAACAACCTCTGGACTGATCGAAGTAAGGGCACGGCTAACTCACAGATAGAACCCTGAAACAACCTCTGGGCTGATCTAAGTCAGGGCATGGCTAACTCACAGATTGAACCCTGAAACAACCTCTGGGCTGATCTAAGTCAGGGCACGGCTAACTCACAGATTGAACCCTGAAACAACCTCTGGGCTGATCTAAGTCAGGGCACGGCTAACTCACAGATTGAACCCTGAAGCAACCTCTGGGCTGATCTAAGTCAGGACATGGCTAACTCACAGATAGAACCCTGAAACAACCTCTGGGCTGATCTAAGTCAGGGCATGGCTAACTCACAGATCAAACCCTGAAAAAACCTCTGGGCTGATCTAAGTCAGGGCATGGCTAACTCACAGATCTGCTTTCGATTTTGCAGCACTGCGACTGCGCGTGTATTACACGAAATCCCTTCTGAGCATGTTCGACCTCTTAATAATTTCCTAAATTTTTAATAATTACCTAATACGTATTATTACCATGTAAAAGATTATTCACAAATTAGTTTTTTCAAAATCGGCCTTAACCACAGGCAGCCCAAACAATTTAGGTAGAGAAGAGCGGATTTTGAAAAAACCCACTAAACGGCCTCAAATCGCGCTGAAACTTCGCCAGAAGACTGCGCAAAGTAAAAGCAACAACTGCAGCAAGTTTTGAGGCAAATTGTTGAGTGAAACGTTTTATTTTCATAACTTTATCATAACTCCCATACATTCCCTTGTAAACCATACACAGGAACCTTGTTTGGGATGCCGATGCACTTGAAATGTGTCTCGAATAAGAATCTATCATGATAGCGTTTTAACTGAAGCACTCGTTATGCGGCTTGTTTTTTCTAATTGGTACTGAGCTACAGTAGATTAAATTCCGAGTATTTTATCGTCTTTTAGATAATCAATTTGCGTCTTTATGAGACCTTGGCTTGGAAGTTATGGTAACGGATGTAGAACTAGCGACAATTCTAATTAACACCGTCTATATAATCATAGGGTGTAAGAATAATTGAAGAAAGAAAAGAAAAAACATGCTTATTAGAAGTGTTGTCTTAATTCATTTAACACACTGAATTGAAACTTTACTTCGGATCGGTAACATATGTAGTAATAAATCTATTAAATATTCTATTGTATTCTTTCTTTCTTTCTTTCTTTGTTTCTTTCTTTCTTTCCTTCTTTCTTTGTTTCTTTGTTTCTTTCCCTTTTTTTTCTTTCTTTCTCTTTCTTTCTTTCTTTCTCTTTTTTCTTTCTTTCTTTCTTCACCTCAGTCACTGATCAAGACCAATTAACTTTATTCTTAAAAACGAAATCTAGAACAACAGCCTTTATAGTAACGCACAAATATACTGCCAATATTCAAAAATCATTAAGCAAACTTAAATGTGAAAAGAAAAAGCTGGTGTAAAGTTTATTTGTTTAGGGGAACACTAAAATCTTCGAGTTCCGTATTAAAATGGCGGGTTTCCAAGAGTTTTGAAAAACAACCTAAGTGCCTTGACTATAGTTCTGGATGTCATTAATTATTCATAAATCGAAACTGTCACTTTGATTCCCTCTCCGCCCAGAGTTTTAGAATTTTAATCTTAAATCTTTTCAAATTGAGTTTCAAATTTACTAATACCGTTAATAAATCCACCGGAAGCTGTTTTTAATAACAAAAATTTTTTTCCCCCGAGCTCAAAATATCCATACGTTATTAAAACGAAGTAAAAATAAGTCATGAAGCATATCCAAAGTGAAAAAATATAATTCAGTGGAACTTTCCAATTATTTTAAGATTTCTTTTGAAAAATATAATATTTTTTGCTTGCTAAATTTAGTTTTAAACTTACTTTCTTTTGGTGTTTCTCAAACTTCAATTCAAGATTTCACTTGCGACTAAAAGAGAAAGAAAAAATAGAAAAAGAATTTTCCCCTTGAGATAAGTTTGTTTTCAAAAGATTGAATAGGGTTCAGGAGGGGTCAAATGAGAGCTTGGATTTGCTTTTTTGGGGGGCTGGGAAAATAGGATTTTATGCACTGAAAATGATATATGATTCACAAACGTGTCGTTTAAATTCAATGAACTTCAAAGAGGAAATATTTTAAAATGCTTGTAACAATTGTAGATAATATTAATTATTAAGGAGAGATTTAAAGCAATATACAATAAATCTTAACAATAACATTATCTTTTTTTAAATAAAAGAAATAAGAATAAGAAGTAGCTTGATATACTTACTTATGAAAAGGATATTTTGAAGGTTTCAAATGTTTGAACACAAGTTTAAGTCTTGCTTTCCTGAGAGAGTTCTCAAGTTCCTCAAAACTCGAACTCCATAAGTGAATTTACCAGCTGTATGAGAAAAGTTCTTATTCCTCTAACGATCGACGAAAAATTGAGTATTCTATTATTTGAGTCTTGTGTTTGTACAAGCCCATTATTGATGGACATGTCTTGCAAAAACCTTAATTAAACAATGCAATAGTTTGTATACTGGTTGGCCGGTTAAGTTTCATTAAAAGTGCGTTTCAGAGTGTGCCAGGTCTTTAATTACTGAACTCAATAATTACAAAATTTATAATTGTTAAAGAAAATAATGTTTAAAAGGTATCTAAAAATAGTGGTAACGCTTCAAGTCTTCAAGAGCCAATATAGTGTCAGAGCAACAAACACATGTAAATCCTACTTTCCTAGCTTTTTGAAAGGTCTTTTTAAATTTTATTTATTTGGTTTAATGTCAATATTTGTACAGAAGTCAATCCCCCTTTGAGTTTTTAAAAGCTTTTGGGCATTTTTTTTTCTTTTTCTTTGTTTTTGTTTTTGGTTTTGTTTTTTTTTCTTTTTTTTTTTTTTTTTTTTTTTTTTTTTTTTTTACCCAGACGACTGATATCTGACAGTCAAATCTATAGTTTCTGAGCCATTGGATAATAATTATCTTTGAGTTTTGCGAACTGAGGGTTACAGAAAATCAAACAGTAACCTAAGATTGAATACAAAAATAGTTATCTTCTGCACAGAATTGACGTAAGGTTTCTCGATACTGAGTTTATTTTTACGAAAAAAGACGTTAATTAGCTGCCATAGTTTTTTTAATGAAGAAAGTGCTTAAAATTTTACAAAGTTAAATTCGAGCTCAGTTTGAATAGTCGACTTGGAATTTACCAAAGTGCAAAATAGTTGGCTCACGGAAAAAATGATAAAATGAGAATAAAATTAACTGAGAATATAAGAGTAAATTTAGAGACATATGGGTACTATTCCCAATGTTTACCAATTTTTTAAAAAACAATTTTGACAATTGAGAAGTTGTGTGGAGATTTTATACAAGCGTTGTAGTGCAGTGGTGCTTGTATGCTTATCTCTTTGTTTTGGGGGTTGCAGCTAAGTTTATTTCTTAGTTTGGTTGGTTATTTTCTTTCGTCGGGTCACTGGTTCGAGCTCTGCGGTCGTCACATGTGAATTGAGTTTGTTTGATGTGTCGTTCTCTCCTATGCTACGAGGGTTTTCTCCGGGTTCCTCCCTCCGTAAAAATCAACATGTGAGTTGAGCGTTGTGTGCATAGACTATTGAATGTAGTGGTAGTGTGTGTGAGTGAAAAGTGTCCCCAATTAGTGCGAAAACGCTAGAACGGCTAGACACTTAAATAAAGGTATTTACTTATTTTATTTATTTCGTTAAAAAAATTAGTTGAATCAGTTCGTTCGTTAGACCAACTCATTGTTTCTTTTGTCAAATGGGTTCCTATTTTTTTTACTTTTTTTTACTTTGAACCTTTTTCTACTAACGTAATGAAAATTAGAGCGACACACCATTTTTTTAACTTGAAAAATATTTTAATTACAAAACCTTTTATATAAATATCTTTATAAAGAACTTATATTTATTATCAAACTTGGAATCGATATACAACTGGAGTTTTATAACTATATAAAACAGGTCGAAGTGAACTTGAAGGCAATGCATTCCTCTGGGTCAGCGGCAGGTGCTGAGAAGCATGCGTCAGTTCGTAAGCAGGTGCCATATGCTTGGATGCAGGCTCCACTCGGCATGTTTGTACTGCGCGTCGATATAGAGGCATAGGACGAATATAACTTCTTTGTACTAGACCATAATTTCTACACGTCGTCGCACTAGGATAGGGAACTGGAGTACATACTTGGTTACCATAGTAACTGCAGCTACGGACAGGCTGGGCTTGACTAACATGTTGCCTTGGTGACGAAAGGTTACTGGCCAGGTCATCGAGTTTACGGAGCTTAATGGATTGTCGTCTCTTTTCTGTTTTCCTTCGGTTTTCGAACCATCGTCTGACTTTCTCAAAATTGAAACCAAGGTAGCCTGCAATCTGGGTCATCTGCTCTTTGCTTGGATAAGGTTCAATGGAGAAAGCTTCTAGTAGGAGTTTCTTTTGTGGAGCTGAGGGATAGGCTCTTGTAGCTTTTGCCTTGGAAGGAACTTTGAATTCTGAAGCACAACCTGTCGAAAGAGTAAAAGGAAAAAATATTAGTGATAAGTATCTTTGTAATAAATACGAATTGATGGTTGTAATTAAATTGATAAGAAATACTTACTAGTAGCGTTTGAAGAGATCTGTTGATTTTCATTTGGAGTAGAGGGACATTCGTAGGTCAGCGTTCCGTCCTGAGGATTATGCGTACTACGGAGAATATTTTCTATCATGAAATACGAACTCTTGGAGACTAATTTCAAGTTACTCATCGTGGAAACGTTTCTTCAGCAGGGCGGATCTTTGTGACTAACCTCGAGCTTGGCTAGTGATAGAATGATTAGTCAGTCTTTCTCCAAGCGTTTTATAGCAGTTTGAAACAAAGGACTTAACAAACAATAGCTCCCTTAAGAGGCCGCAACTGATACGAAAGCCGCTTGACAAAAGAAACCAATTGCCGATTGCTATTGTTTTAAACAAAGCCAATGAACTTGGAAAATGAACGAATAATTCTTACAATAGCGGCAAAACAGAGAAAAACAATTACGCGCGCGGCAGGCAGGTAAATTTAAAATTGGCGGGAAAACCCAAAGAGCGCGCGCGGCTTTTGCTTTGACTTGAATGGTGCTCCTCTATAACGGTAGTCTTTTAAGCTATTATGGCGGCAATTTATAATCTAAGGTTCCACTGGTTTTAATTTAATCACCTCTTTAGCGCTTGGCTGTCAGCAAACGATTTTCCCCCACGCGGTTTTAGGTGTTTATTGCATAGCCAACGCGAGAAAAAAGTGTAAAAGCAGAACAAGAATGGCGACAACAACAACCTAAAATCGAAGAGAGTTTACTGGATGTAATTTTCCCTTGATTACAGAGTTTTTAAATTTCAATTCAAACTGTGTGTTAACTGTGTGCTGACTTAGATCAGCTCAGTGGTACGTTGTTTCACGGTGCGAGTTAAACTGTGCCCTGACTGTCGCCCTGACTTAGATCAGCCCAATTGTTTCAGGGCAATAAGATATTAATTTGCTTGTCATCTAAAGAAACAAT
The DNA here is from genome assembly GCF_029948245.1 of Actinia tenebrosa. Taxonomy (NCBI): domain Eukaryota; kingdom Metazoa; phylum Cnidaria; class Anthozoa; order Actiniaria; family Actiniidae; genus Actinia; species Actinia tenebrosa. The sequence continues at coordinate 9,236,495 of NW_028292574.1, forward strand.
TGCAAAGCCAGCGTGGCCGAGAAGTTTTAAAAAAACTGAAATGCCTACTCAGTCAAAAAGCCGAAAAATTAAAAAACAATTGATAAATCAATAAGCAGTGAAAATGTGAGAACCCTCAATTGTGTTAACGTCTTCTGGTGTCCGGATGACTGAAAGTTTTGGCGGGAAAAACAAACGGACGCGCGTGGCTTTCATTAATGACTTGTGTTTTAACGAGGCGTTACCGCCTTTTTAGGCGGCTTATATATTTTGAATTGATTTTTTAGAAATATAAAACTACCATTGTCTTTGAATTGCAGCCCGCAAAGTGCAATGTTTCTTTCGCCGACTAGCATTTCAAATAACGCCACTCAACTGAAATAAAAAAACAATATCTTGAGGAAGGTTTCAGACTAAACTAAAGATTGTAATCCTCTTCTAACCCTCTAAATTCTTTAATTCAGTCCAAAATCTCCCGAAAGATATTGTTTTTTATTATAATTTTATTGCTGCGAATCACGTGTCGGAAATTAATTCTGCGCATATTCTCTTTTAGTTAGTTGCTGAAATTCAAGGCTCAGTGCAGGACTAGGAATTACTCGGGTGTATAAATTGACCAAGAAAGTTAAAGATGACGCGAAAAGATAAGATTTGGGTAGACAGGTATAGGTTACTCAAAAATGGAGAAGCTTCACTATTCTATATTCTATTACTTAAAAAAACAACAACAAACAAACAAAAACAAAAACAAATAAAAAAACAGGAGCAAAAGTGTGAGCAGGTATAATGTTTAGGTCACCCATCCAAGTGCTAACCCTCCCCAGACGAGCTTGACTCAGTATCTTGAACGACAACGATTTATCCACTGGACCACGGCTCCAGGTGAATCAGCATAACAATAGCAGTGGAAACAATTCACCGAATAGACTAGACTTTTTAACATTATTTTTTTAACCGATTCCGTGCGTGGCAGAGATGCAAGGGATTAGCCGATATGGTCTGGGGGCCGGCTGGTCTCTCCCCTGATGCTTCGGCTAGAACATTTTCTTGCGTAATTCGTACACCCAAGGGCAGAAGGATTTAATCGCCGTCAGGTCCGAAGTCCGAAGTAGAATCGATTTTTTTCTAAATTTCTTTTGGGTGGGTTTGAATCCAACGTTATACACATAAGATTTTTCTTTCTTTTTTTATCCATTCTTTATCTTAAATCTTTAACAATAAGACAAATCTTTTTAGTGATTTTTATTATTATTCTTAGTCGGTTGCTAATAAGCCAGTATAAGTTTTATCAGACGTTGTCAGTGCATATAAGCAACATCGATCCGCGAAAAGTAAAGCTTTGCTTTCCTATCTTTCCTAGCAAAGTTTACTGACAAGAACATTTACTGCATTCGGGTGGTGCCGTGAAGATTTCGGGGTACTATTGTAAGGAAAATAAAAGCCACCCCAGTAAATAATATAATAACAAAGGATTGTAAAAAGATAAAAAAATTAAATTTTTTAAATTGAGAACTTTGGGATATTTCATCTTATTGCGTCATGGCGCAAGATCAAATTCACAAGTAGTGTGAATTTTTTTTCATAGCCTACAAAAGGGCAGACCTGCAGTTATTTTTAATATTATGTAGATAACACCTTAAGGAGAAGATCGTCTTAGACGAGTTAAAAGAAATCATTCCATCTGTGAAACATTCCATTATCTTTATTCCATTCCATTATATCATTATCAAGAAGCAATACCATGATGACAACAATTCCATTATCTTTTGGCAAACATTGCAAACTTGCGCATGCGTAAATTTCAGCACGTTTTCTAAGAATTTAAAAGAGTTTGAGTGAGAAAATAAATGTTTGTTTTCTCCAAATATACGAAAAAGTTCGAGAGTATACTTTTGTCAGACCAAGATACTGTATTAACAAACACGATATGAAAGAATTAGCCTTATGTTTCAAGCATGGACACTAAGTTTTGGCATTTTGTGAAGTCCAATTTATCAGGCATGTTTGAAAGTCAAATTTACATATGTTTTGATTATACTGATTTGCATACGGATTCAGAGCATGCGCATACGTTTTTCACTCGTGTCACAGGCGACCCAGTGAACGCCTACAGGGCATTTTGTTCAAATTAAATACGCGTTCCTTGATACATATCTTATAAGGCTTGGGAATATGTACAAACCTCATGTAATATAAAAAATTACAGACCTATTGTCGACTTATTTTGATTTATTATATAGTTAGGTTAGAACGCGCTCGCTGATTGGTCGAAAACTGTGCTTTATTAGTGAACGGAGCACAGGGCTGACGCGATCCGCGCACGCGAAGTGCAGCTAGAACCTGCGACAGTCTTTCTTTTTGCGCAAATGAATTCAATAACGAAAAAAAAAAATAGTAACTATATAATAAAACAAATAAAACAGCTTCTTCCGTGCATGCTCCGTTCAGTAATAGAGAGTTTTAGATTTACGTTCATGGCAAACGTGAAACGTCAGTTGACCAGTAAAAAATTCTTTTAAATTACTGAAAAAGAATCGCAAAAAAGTCCAAGTAGTAGAAAAACAAAAGAGTATTTGCGCTTGGTGAGAAGGTTTGTAAAAGGTAAAGTAAAATAAAGGAAAACTATGAAAACGTGGTCACGTTTGCCGTTTGCGGGGAGAAAAAAAAGTCAATCTAAAACTCTCTATTAAAGCACTAAGGAAGCACCGTAAGCACTCTTTACACTTCTTTCGTGCTTACGTCACTTCGGAGCACGGAAGAAGCTGTTTTATTCGTTAATTATGTCACTGAGGTGCAGACTAATTTAATTTAATTTGCTGGCATTGAAATTCTGATATATATTTTGGATAAGATGTATACCGTCAACTATAAATTACAGAAAACAGAAAAAGGTTGTCAGATTTGTCTTACTATCAGTTTATTTACCTTGTTTAATATCAAATCATAAGTAGTTGCGTTCAAAAGTCTGCATTTCCGAACTCCTACTAAAAAAGAACCTCATTTTTGCGCACAAGTTATGCGTGTAAAGGCCGGTTTAGACGGTACGATTTTCGCCTACAACTATGGTATACAACACGCTCGCGCCATCCTACAACTCGAGTCGTAGAGTGTAAATCAAGCCTACAACTCGCCTACGACAGACGCGAGCGTGTTGTATACGATAGTTGTAGGCGAAAATCGAACCGTCCGAACCGGCCTAAAGTATACGTTGACATTAGTTTTTCAAGACGCGCTCTTTGAAGCATATCTTATAAGGCTTGGGCATATGTACGAGCCCCATGTAACCAATTCTCTCTGGTGGTGGACATCCTGGTGGGGACTCAATCCTGAACTGATGCATCAGCCTTGAAATCACGATAAACAACTCCTGCTTGGCCAGGGCTTCTCCTATACACACTCGTCGACCAGCGCCAAAGGGAAGGTAGCTCTTGGTGCCTGATCCGTGAAGAAATTTACCCTCGTCGTCAAGGAAACGTGTTGGGTCAAACAAATGGGGGCTCTTCCATTCGTTTTCATCGTAATGCATAGCCCATATGTTGAGCAGTAGAGTCGTGCCTTTGGGAATCTTGTACCCGGCGAGTGTGGAGTCAACGCTAGCCTTGTGTGGTACAGCGAGTGCGGCGACGCAAGACATACGTAAAGTCTCAGCAATCGTCGCCTCAAGGTACGGAAGCCTGCTTTTATCTTCCCACTTTGGCATGACGTCACGACCTACTACGTCATCAAGCTCTGCATGGACTTTGGCTTGGATATCTGGGTTAAGAACCATGTAGGCACAATACCAGCGGAGTGACGTCATGGTTGTTTCCAGACCACCAGAGAAGGCATCTGTCATTGTCATCACGACGTGGTTTTCTGTTATAAGGTCGCGGACCTTGCTGTCCTCTTTCTGGGCTTCTTGAAGGGCTTTGATGAGAGCGTCAGTCAAATCACGAATAACTCCATCCTGGTACGTCTCCCTGTGCTCGTGGAGTTTCGTATCGAGAAGTCGATCGCGGTTGACTCGAACGAGCTCGATGTCTTTAGAATCCTTGATCGGAAAATGAATCAAAAATGGAAAAATGTTCAGCAGATGGACAGCACTCAGTAAGCGAAACATCTTCGTGTTGTAGTCAAGTATCATCAGGAATTCTGGATCATCAATCTCATAATGCTCTCCATAGACCATCGCACATATAACATTGACTGTCGTGAGTAAGAAGTCGTGCGCAGGATCCACAGGGTTCCCAGCATGAGATTTCAGCCTCTTTGACAACTTGTCCGCTTCCTTCTCAACATTTTCCACCAAGTGAGGGTTGTAGTTGCGCAAAGCTGAATGAACTAATTTACGCTGTAAAATCAAGGTAGGAGTGAAGTCTCCTATCGCGATGTCTATAGAGCCACGTGTAAGGTAGTCCCAAGTGAACTTGTACGGCCTTCCCGCAAAATCATCCTTCTTAGTAAGGCAAGCTTCTCTGGCGATGGACGCAGAATTCACCACCACTGTCCGGTCCCCTGGAATATCAACGGTGAAGATGTTGCCATACTTTTTGGCGGCTTTAGTAAACTCAATCTGCATTTGATTTTTGGAGGTCCACTTGATCACTTCAAGAAAGTTGCCAATTATGGGCAGCGGTGTTGGCCCTGGGGGCATGCCCTTGGGGCGTCCGGTGGATTTAACAGCCACATAGAGCAAAACCAAAATAACTACAAACGCAAGAACTTCAACCAACATCTTGCCAGACCTGAATTGAAAAAGACAATCGAGAAAAAAAAGCTAAAGTTAGAATTGCCCTATTTCACTATGACGTCACATCAAAACAATCTATTGTTTAAACGCAAAGGATCATGGTCGTCGGACGGGATCAAATCAACGCAAATTCACCGAAAATTGTTTTAAAACCCGTATCAATCCACGAGAAGTAGAATAGCCAGCAAACGCTCAGAATATTTTTAAGTACATATTAACACATATTATATCTGAAAACCAGGCCATTTTAGATTAAACTTTATTATATAGATATCGATGAAATACCAGGTTTTCTCTAACGTCGAAAACTTGATATCTTTCACCAGTGGAAGATACCATATCTTTCACACGTGAAGATATCGCTGTTGACATAGTAACGTATTTTAATAAAAAATTTTTGAGCTTTTGATTTATTTAAGTTTCATCGATATCTATATAATAAACAGAACATTACATGGCCGCTTGGAGATACGAATTTTATCGTCTCGTGTTCAATTTAGATATCTCACTCGTTCGCTGTGCTCACTCGTGAGATATCAATTGAACACTCGAAGATAAAATTCGTATCTACGCGCGCCCATGTAGTATCCTCTATCCGTTTCGCTAGGAGCAAATTTTGTTGAATTTTCTATTGGATTTGGCGATTCTATCCCCCACATAAACAAGAAGCAGTGATTTCACAGTGAAATAATGCAAAATTCTTGTCCAATCTTATTTCTTTGAGAAATGAAATGACCAAAAGAAATAAAACAGAAATATTCGGTCGGTCGGTCAGTCAGTCAGTAAGCAGTCGGTCATTTGAAAATGCAAACAATACTCATAAGCGCAAATAATGTCACAAAAGACATGCATCATTAAACAACAAAAACATCACAATTGGATTAAAGCAGAGCTAGAAAATATGCTAGTTGTACATCGGTATTGACCTCATCAGTTAAGTTTAATAAAGAACCTCAGAACTGTAATGAGGCTTAGTTAAAGCGATAGTAGAATTCAGAACTGCATGTGTAATTAGCCTCATAAGTCAAACATAGATAGGTGTATCGTGATAAGATTTGTGATGTCCGATTTTCGTATGCATGGCAATATCAGGAATATAAAGCTGCTTCGACTTTGTTTTAAGTGCCGTGACTCTAAGATCATCATCATCATAATAATAATATATATATATATATATAATGCTGGTAGAATGTTAAAGATGTTGACCTAGCTAGCTAGTCATATGAAGTATATAGTCATGTGAATAGGTTAGAAGTATCTTGTACAGTATTGTAGTGTAGTAATTTAAGATCCTGTGAAGTTGAACCGGCCCTAGGTTCTATCAGTACTTCCCAATACTTACGTATTTGCCTGAGCTAGCAATATAATATTCGAGAGTAGCAAGTCCAAACCGAAGATAGGCGAGCTTGGAAATAATTATTAGATACGGTACGCCTATATAGCAATCAGTGCTTGCATAATGCTTTCACCGAGTGGTTTAGTCTGTTCAACCGTCACAAATGGTGCGTCACACCGTGACCATTTGTTTTGGTGACGTCATATTTGTTGAGGCCATGGCAACGAAGAATTTCGCATGACGTTGAAAATGACATTTATTGAATGACGTTTTAAAAACAAAACAAAATGCTAGTCTGCTATAGCTTACACAAATTTCCTTACATCACTAGTATAAGCTCCTTCCGGCACAGGTAGACCAATCTCAGTTTTCGTCTGTATTTATATTGCGAAAATTCGATATTAATGAATCATTTAGATCTTTATTTGTAATAAAATCGTACGCTATAGATGTGCATGGAACTTTTTTGTCTATCTTAGTCGTTGGTTTTTATTACCTCGTATCCCCCTTCTTCTAAATAATTGGAGCGTTTCCAAACCGGGATTGTACGGTGGCCGAGCTCGAGAGCGGCAATAAAAAAGTCAAAGTCAAAAAAGTCAAAAGTTCAAAAGTCAAAGTGATTTAGGACCATATTACAAAGTGAGTTTGTCTTTTTGATCAATTTCCTCTCGTTATTTTGTCACAAGACATTTTGACATTTCGTCTCAAGCGACTTTGTTCTCCAGCGTTTTGTCATAAAAAAATTTCGCTTTTGACATTTTATCGTCCTGCATTTTGTTTCTTTTTAGTTGCTTCTGTGCTTGCGCATTGCTTTTACGCTCCTCGAAGCTCCTCGAACCTTTCGTTCTTGTAAAAATCACCATTGTTGATTAAGCATGCGCAGAAGAGTAGTAGCAGTCCCACACGTTCCACTGGTAGTCCAATTTCCTTGTATAATAACACTAAAGGAGCAAACATGCTAAGTCTACCGCTGGTGATGACTTGCCATTTGTGATCAGCCGATTGCTTCTTCCTTCGTCTGAGGGATTGTATGGTAATCTGAGGCCAGACTTTCTCTTTTAGCTTTTTTTCTTTTTATCTCTTTCCTAGGTGGTCAGTATATTTTGATTTTTTTTTTTTTTTTTGTATTTTTTTATTCCAACTAAAAGGAATTCTTTCTTTGATTTAAATATTTTTTTCCATAAAATCAAATTTTTAAAATTTTCTTTTTCAAAGTGTCATCAATTTTCATTGAGCTTTTATTAATTTATTGGTATTTTATTTTGGACGCAGGGGAGGGGAGGATAAAGTCCTAATGTCACTAGGGCAATCTCTTTGATCCACTCACATGGTTTTTTGTCAAAGCGCGGGCTTTGCAAACAAACCGACGCCATGTTTTAGAGCAAACTGCTCATAATGATTGGATATTTAGGAATATCAATGGATTGAACAAAGCCAGCTGAGATTATTATAGGACACTGAACAGTTCTTCTCTTCTAATTCGTCACAATTTATCCTATACTTCTCATTCTATACTACAAAAAATTATAACGTTTTCCTGAAACATAAACATAAGCTTATCTGGCAAAACTACGATCAGAAATGAAATCCTCAACAAGATCAAGTCACTGGTATTTTAAAAAAATCTACGAACAAAAGCCTTATTCACCATCAATTTATAACTCCGGCAAGGAAGCTTAAAATAAAATCTATGGCTCAACCATCGAAATATCAAGCTCAAAAAGAAGTTAGACGATGGAATGTGAAGGCAAAGGTGAGTGAAGTCTTAGAATTTGTGGGTTGTTTGGTTTTCTCTGTTTCTTTGAAGTTTTTTTTATTTATAAACGAAAGGTTTCTTTTATCAACAAGTGGGTTAGGTAGGGGGTTATTAAGAAAGCGTTAATAATTTATTGTTATAAAGTTTTCTTGCATTGATTTACAAAGTAAGGTTCTCACAACACATGATTAGGGCTTTCTCGATTTTAGCTGTTATTTACGTCTATTTTAACTATATTTTTTAAATAACTCTGTTATCCCATCAGGAGATTCAAGAATCGCTTAATTTTATACCAAAGAAAAGAAATATATGATATTATTATTCGCGCCCACCTAAATAAAGCTATACTCTGAGTATATCCACGGCTATCAATGTTTCTTTCATTTATATCTTTCATTTATATTGCTTTATAAAGCTATACTCTGAGTATATCCACGGCTATCAATGTTTCTTTCATTTATATCTTTCATTTATATTGCACGGCTAATTATTTTAAAATCCTTAATAAAAATTTTCACTCTAAATTATTAAGGAGATAATTTCTGTTATAATCTTGATCAGAAGTATGAAAAAAGATTGGATTCTATCAAATTTTTTTGACCATGAAGGAGAAATTTTTTCTAATTATCTTTTTCATAAGTCTTTTTAGACGTTCTTTAAATTGTACTGTAGTATTTGAATATTTTTACTGTCATAAAACTCTGCAATTGATGGAGTTATGACAGCAAAAAAGTAAACATCCTATAGTAACAGATACCTTATTTGAAAATTAATTTAAGTGAAATACAGTATTAATCTTACCTGCAAAAAATTTATAATTATTGGAATGATTGACCGAACCTGCAACAATAATTACTTTCCATGAAAGAATAGCCAAAATGATTTTTAAAGTTAATGTTTACTTTATTTTATCATGTCATTGTTGGTTAAAGAAATCCACATCTGTGATTTTCTCTTGGGAGTTTTGATCTCATTTTTCTAATTTTTCAATTGTCTTTTATATCCCATTTTTTTGGTTGACAACAGTGTATTCCTACAAATCCTTATTTTCTTGAAAATATTTTCTTTTTGAAAAAAATATTCTTAATGAGCAATATATGTCAAGCTGGAGATCAACGTGCGATAGAAATAAAATAAACATTATTAAGAATCCATCTTCTGAGGAAACAAAATTGATAGGTTATTAAGATTACCTTATGTTTTTTAAGAAATTGACCCAAGAAATACTTCTTTTTTTCTCTTAATTGCCTTATGTTCGCCGCCCAACTGGGTGTTTTATTTTTCTTTGTTGTAATAATTGTAATGCAACTCTCTTAAATAAACAGGACTTATATCAAATCAAAATACAGAAACCTAGGTGATATAGTAGTACTTGGTTGTGATTCAATTTAAAAATATAGTTTTTGAAATATTTTATGTCATATTATAGTATTCTAAATATTAAAAACACTTATAGAAAGTTTTCTTAATGGAAATTGTCTCTTGAGAGTGAAATTTGATTTTAAAAATCATTTTGCACTTTTAAATTAATATAAAGTGCAATATATGGAGATACAAGAAATTAAAAATATATATTTCAAACAAGATGCATAATTATTTTTAAGGATAATGAGAGTTACAACTTTTTATATTTTTTACTTTCTGTAATTCTTTTAACTATAGCATTTTATTTTGAAGATGGAAATATGTCATAAATCTTAGGCTTCCTACTTTAAAAATTAAAAACCTTTCTGAAATTTGACCCTTGAATATGCCAGATTGTGTGACAATGGTTTAAAAATGACTCCTTAAATGAAATTCTATCCATCATGTGTTTATTGGTGATACAGGAATTTCTGGATAATGATTAGCAACTCACTCTCAAATTAACAAATTGTTCAGGACAATAAATGTACCTAAAATCTCACAAAAGTGTTACCTTTTTTCTTAAAAATTTTAATCTATCTTTTGATAGCAATAAGGCTTTTAAAATGTAACATATTTTGGTTTGGTTGTCAGTTCTGTAAGAGTTTTTGTTGTAAATCCCATGTGTTTCTATCTTTAATGCTGTTGCTATGTTCCTAACACTTAGTATTTTGACAAGTCTATTGTTATCTTGTCAAAATTGACAGTTTTTATCTCCTGCAAGCTGGTTTTGTTGATGATCTTTAGTATCCGAGTCTAGTCACTTCAATTCTACATCCTGTAAAATTTTCAAGATCTTTTGAAACTATATTTATAGTGAAGTGAATTTGGATAACCATATCTTTGCTGGACATTTCCTTTGAGGAATTTGATTCTAATCTGGTATGTTACAATTCATGTACTTATTCTTTCAGATAAGATAACACATTTGTGACACAATTTATAGTCAACAGTCCAAAGTACTCTCTCTTGTTAGTCTAAATACATTGATTTTAGTAGTGCTACAAATGTAAGACAGATTACCAATTCTTAGCTATGATTTCTGATAGCAATTTAGTGAGTATCTAGTGTGCTTTTGAAGAGGAGTTTAGTAATTAACACAATTAACAACTACCAAATAATCATTTTTACAACCAAGCTTTCAAGTTTTTGTTGTTATCTACAACAGATTATTACCTTTTTGGGAACTTTATAGAGGTTTCTCTTTTAGTGAAGCTTATTTTTGATATATCTAGTAGTTTGATTGTCAATATATATATATACACACACAGAAATAGTAATATCATGTTGTACATATAGTTTAATATGTAGCTTGGTAGTTTGTGTCTCTGTGATAAAACCTTGGGTTTATCGCATAGGGTAATTGAGAGCTTCATGATCGAAAAGTCTTCAGTAGAACACGTACAACCAATACCACAAAAATCACTGTAGTTATTTATTTTCTGAGCATCTGTATTAAAGTTTTAGGGCTGTTGCTATTGTGAACTTTGTCTTTTCAAACTTCTACTGGATTTGCTTCTCTGTTCTGGTAAACTTTTGAGAGGGAGAGTAATATATGCTAACAATACACCATTACTCATGTGATGAAATTCAGTGAATTTACATGCTTGTATATTCTATATAATAAAATAATGATACGTAAATTCATTTGTCTCACTCATTGAGGGTCATTGGTAAAGGGACGATGACATCTTGACTTCAAACTGCTAGTCTTTATCAGGTGATGGTGTAGACTAGCATAGATGGCGTGTCTGTTATATAGAAGACTAGCATTTTGTAGTTGAAACATCACAATCCATTTACGAATGACCCTCAATAAGTGAGACAAATGAATAGATATAGCTTATGATTACAATTCCATGATGAATAATATTTTTCATTCTATAGATCTATATTCAACTTATTTCTAACTAAAGTTTTGACAAATGAAGGCTTAAGACACAAGTGCTTTCTAAAAAAAAGCTTTCCTTTTTTATTGAATTATTTATTGTTTTATAAGACAACAACACAACAAAACATGTAATGAATTTTTCTTACGTATTACAATCTATATTTCTTATATTCATAGTATGGAAATTGGACAGCACAGAATCCTCGCAGACCATTAGGTAAGAGAAAGCTAGGGTTAATTAAAGAAGAGAATGGTTTTTTATCAATACTCTCCTCTTACCTCTGGGGACTCGGCATCACATTTGCATGGGTGGGCCTAGCAGTGAAAGCACTCGCCTCTCACCAATACAACCCGGGTTCGAGTCCCGACGAGCTAGGTGTTGTATGTGAGTTGAGTTGTTTGTTGGTTCTCTCCTGTGCTTCAAGGGTTTTCCAGGTTCTCCGCTTTCCTCACTTTGCAAAAAACAACTTCTAAATTCCAATTGGAATCCAGTGGAAGAAGAGCCACTCTGTGGGATCCACTGTTAATCCCATTATTATTATTTATTATTATCATTACATTTGATCAGAATATGTTGAATCTCTTCCTTGATTCTAGAGCAGTTATTTCCAGTTTGTTTTTATTTCTTTCCACTACTAAACCCAACATGCCTCAGCGTATATTCTAATTGTATTTGATATTATAATTATATACTTTCAGGTCCAACATTGCGCACATCTTCTGTCACTAGACCACCCCCAAGTATTGATACTACAAACCCTGCTAGCCGCAAGTCAAGTCTGGATAGTTTGGTTGATTCTGATTTTTCTGATACCTCTTTCTACGATTTTCCATCATGGTTTGCAAAGGTGTGTTTGCTATTGGTTTTAGCCATTTTTCCTTCCTTCTTGCCATCATTCCTCTTATGCTACTTTCTTCCTTCCTTGCTTCCTTCCTTCCTTGTATCCTTCCTTGCTTCCTTGCTTCCTTCCTTGCTTCCTTCCTTCCTTCCTTCCTTCCTTCCTTCCTTGCTTCCTTCCCACTCACTTTCCTTCCTACCTTCCTTCTTACCTTCCTTTCTTCCTTGTTTCCTTCCTTCCTTCCTTCCTTCCTTCCTTCCTTCCTTCCTTCCTTCCTTCCTTCCTTCCTTCCTTCCTTCCTTCTTCCTTCCTTCTTCTTCCTTCCTTCCTTCTTCTTCCTTCCTTCCTTCCTTCCCACTTTCCTTCCTTCCTTCTTTCCATCCTTCCTTCCTGCCTTCCTTCTTGCCTACCTACCTTCCTTTCTTCTTACATTCCTTTCTTTTCTACCTTCCTACCTTCCTACCTACCTACCTACCTACCTACTTACCTACCTTCCTACCTACCTACCTACCTACCTACCTACCTACCTACCTACCTACCTACCTACCTACCTACCTATTTGTCTTCCTTCTTACCTTCTTACCTTCCTTCCTTCCTTCCCTAACTTCCTTCCTTCCTACCTACCTACCTACCTTCCTTTCTTCCTACCTTCCTTCCCTTCGTTATTCACACACTCATTCATTTTATTTTCAGAATCCTAAGAAGACTTCACTTGGTCCTAGCTCAACTGTAGGTGTAGTTGTACCACCATACCATTCTGAATGTAAGTTGAGGAGAGAACATCATGGCAGAGTATGTCAGCACAGGCCAATAGACCTCTATAGCTTGGGCGTAATGTTTTCCCATTTCAGACCACGTGTCATTGTCTTGAGGATAAGATTCACTTCTCTGAGTTGTATCCATAATAGTTTTTATTTATTTTTGCATCAAATCAAACACAATTTGTTAGATTCAAATTAGTGAGGAGTTGATCACTTCCTCATGGAAATTCTTGCATACTTTTTTTATTTTTTTCAAATATACAGTACAGCCCAGAAACATGGAAACATTTGATCACGAGCAGATCGCGGACTGATCACACCAATTGCCCGCGATCTGCTCGCAATTTGTTCGCACCTTTCTTTATTGCAGTGATTCGATCAAATCACAAGCAGCAAATCCTGACTAAAGTTTTCTCTTTCACAAAAATCTGTTCCACAAAGATTCTGTTTGGTTCCATCTTTGAGTTTGAATTTCTAGCCAATTCGAGCTGTTTGTTTGGTCTATTCAGACAAACAGACAAAATTCGGACAAAACTCGGCTGAAGCTGTAGTTTCTATTTATCTATATCTACATTATTTATTTTCTTAGTGTGTCATGATGATGGAGTGAACTGCCATGGTAAAATTTGTGATGGTACAAATGAAGGACTTTAAATGAATACTCATATTCTCTTTTCCAGCTTTTCATGCTCACGCCTTCCCAGAACACAGATTTCAAGGAGAATCAACTTCCAGACGATCAGATGGCAGGAGGCCGATATCAGGCCTGTCTAAATATCCCCAGCCAGACCCTCTGACTAGTGAACAGAAACCTCTTCAACAGTACTACAGACCTTATTACAACCAGTTTAACCCATACAGTACTATGAATAATACAGGGTACAGTCAACCTTTAGAAAATGGTAGTAGGCAAAATGGTACAGGACAGGACAGTCAAACACAGTACCACAATGGTAGACATGGTAATTACAGTGCAAAAGATGGACAACAAAATACAGAAATGGTACAAGAATATGTACCTCTAGTTGCTGTGTCACCAGACTTGATTGACAGGACGAGAAGTCCTCCGACTGCATCACCATCATGTTCACCAGAAAGTGATGACACCTTGGCTAGAAGTTCCTCTGGTTTTGCGTCTGACATTGAGAGCCCTAGGAGTCTTAAGTCATGTCTTGTTGAGACACCACGAGGTTTGGTACAAAGTGCTATAGGGGTTGATTATAGGGGCAACTATTCTTCACGGGACAATAGCTTTAAGAGGGAACACTTGGATGCTAAAACAGTCTCTTTTTCTAAAAACGGCGTATCAGAGAAACATCTGAATGGTGGCCATGGCCTTGGTCAGGCACCCAGGGAAAGCGAGTTTCGTAGAAGACTACATAGTACTAGATTATCCTCTAATTCTACATCATCTGCCATTAAGCCATACCATGTACAGAGCAACGTGGTTGACTCTAATGGCTCACTGTATTCCTATGACAAGATGTCTTCATCATTGCCTTACACGACTGCTTCCTCACAGTTAAGTTCATCAATCTACCATCCTCAATCTCCTCCCACAAGAGACGCGAGTAAAGTTAATACCTCCAAGTCTTTGTACTTGCACCAAAACAATAGCTCTGTACCAGCAATGTCGTTATTCGAAGAAACAGGGATGGTTTTCGGAAAGCATCTCGTACAGACTCCATCGAGAAACCTTCAGTCTAACCTCAATGGAGGCGCGAGTTTTGAGAAAGATAAACAGACAAACATGTACAAGTTACAAGAAACAAGGTATAATAATGAGCTGGTTCTGAATAATGGAATGGATGCAACAAGAAGGAACAAGCAACAGGGACCTCCAAGCAAACAGAGTTTTCATTCGTTGAATAATGGCAAACGTGATCCCACACTGCCGAACCACGTAAGGTAGGAATCCTGAAACACAGGCAGGCCACGTTTTCCCGCCTTTTTTAACTAGATGTCACAGCCTTAAGAAAATTTTTTCACATCGATAATGCATGGAATCATTGTTCGGGCTCCTGAGCTATAGGCTTCATGAATATAGTACTCGGCGCTAGATCGAATTCGAATTTAGAATGTTGATTTTAATGTTGATTTTTACGGAGGGACGATAACCGGTGAATCCGGAGAAAAACCCTCGAAGCACAGGAGAGAACCAACAAACAACTCTACTCAATCACAGTGGTCAAACAATGCGAGAACTATATTTCCTACTATGAAGAGATAACTAGCTAAAAACTAGTGTGAGCTGCGTCGGCGTTTCTAATGAAACAGTAATGAGAAAAGGGTAAATTATACACCGTGAAAAGATAAAAAAACTTACTGACGTACGAAGGACTTGCGTCCGAAACGTCAGTAAGTTTTTTCATCTTTCCACGGTGTATAATTTACCCTTTTATCATTACTATTTCCTACTATGGATAAGAGTGACAAGTTATTTCACTGTAGCAAGTTTTTTTTAATGTGCAACTTGCCTCGTGAAAAAAATATTGCAGGGGACAGGGGTGTCACGTAAAAAAATGACGTAGAAAAGCGTGGCGAGTCTTAAAAAGTAAAAGGTAGAAGATACCCCAATTTTGAAACTTCTTCTGCAACGAACTGGAAGACACAAGTCGTGTGAGCGTGTGATAAACGACATATTACGCGCAAAATCATCTCGTGTAGCTGCAACATTTTCATTTTATTTTTATCTTCCTATTTCTCGTAGCCTTGTAAATTCATTTTCTGTTGATACGTCACGTCGTATTTCGTCGGCTGTCTGGGCCATGAAGGTCCTCGAAGCTGAACAAACCACCACTCCTGCACTTTATCAACAACTCTTGTTAAAGGCAAGACTTTTTCGACGCTGGCATCAAAGGGCACGTCTAAGGAGGCTTGAAAGAATGGAGAGCGATAATAAGATGAACAAGTATGTTTGATACAAATATTTAGTCTTTCACAATTTATGGAACCAGGAAAGAACCTTGGGGGTGACCTGAGTCAGGGAAGGGCTACTGACAGATGGTATTGAAATTTAGCTTGTTAGGTTTTGTAGGGGGGAGTAACCCGGAGAAAAACCCTCGAATCAAGGTAGAGGTGTAGCAATTTCTGCTCACATGTAATTCTCACCACCACCCTGTTAGCTCAGTTGGTAAGAAGGTCGTGGTTCAAGCCTCGGCCGGACCAACACTCGGGGTCTTAAAATAACTGAGAAGGTGCTGCCTTTGTAATTACATCTGCAAATGGTTAGACCTTCAAGTCTTCTCGGACAAGGACTTAAAACTGTAGGCCCCGTCTGTCCTCACTATATACCCCTGTATAAGGCGGACGTAAAAGATCCACTGAAGACGCTGTTAACGACCATCTTCAGTGCCTTGCTAACCGGCTGCCTTTATCAATTGGATCGCAAGGCCTGTTAGGCATTAAGGCCTCCACCCAGGAGTGGTAAACGCATTAGATAAGATTCTGAGTCTAGGAATCAAACCTGAGACACCATAGATGAGTGAGAACTTAAAGATGTTATCCTTGACGCAACCATGACCTGCTATGACTTGTACTATTCATTAACAGAGCGGTTGAATTCTGGCGCGGAGTTACTCTTCATAAGCACTTGTCTGCTTGGAAAGAACTAAGACATATACAAGAGACGAAGGCAGATGACACTTATCGTCGACACATGTTGGAGACTGGACTGAGAGGGCTTAAGTTTGCTACTCATGTTAACAGCCAAGCTAGAAGGGATGTGGAGACTAAGATTAATGGACGGCTGATGGCGAAGTATTGGCTAAAGGTAAGCAATGGGTGCCCTCTTGCATTTGTTTTATATTTTATTTCAATTCATTTCCAAAACTGTCACCAAAATCATTTTATTATCATTTTCATCTATCGCATTACTTCGGTAACACCACGAATTTTGGTTTTGCCACATTTATATATCTAGAAATTATTTTCTAAATGACAATTTTTTATATTTCTAGTGGCAGGGTCATATGATGAGGCGAAGGGGTGAGAGAATGAGATCCTTATTCAACAGGTGGAGGGTGTTCCAACTGGAAGGAAACAGGTATAAAACAACGTGGAAATGGATGGGTGGATGAATGGACGGATGGATGGACGGACGGATGGGTGGGTGGGTGAATAGGTGGGTGGGTGGATGAAAAGGTGGGTGGATTGAATGAATGGGAATGGATGGGTGGATGGACGGACGGACGGACGGATGGGTGGGTGGGTGAATGGATGGGTGGATGGATAGATGGATGGATGGATGGGTGGGTGGATTGGTGAATGAATAGATGGATGGGTGGATGGATGGATGGATGGGAATAAATGGATGGAGGAATAGGTGGGTGGGTGGGTGGACGGATGGGTGGGTAAATGGATAGATGGATGGATAGATTGAATGAATGGGGATGGATGGATAGAAAGATGAATGGGTGGGTGGATGGATGGCTGGATGAAATTGAGAGTCGCCAAATGATAGCGTAAGTTTTTTGCTTCTTTTATTACAGGGAAAAAATCTTGGATGGCATGGCCAACAAGCATTTCATGTCTAGAAAATACGTGAAATGGAAAATGAGATATCAAGTGGAGCAAAACAACAGTGTGGCGAGACTGAACTTCAAGTACGAAACAATATATCCAATACTCATGCAAATAGAAATATTCAGGCACAAATCATGATTTTTTTTGCTGTAGTTTTTCTTGCCTTGCCTTGCCTTGCCTTGCCTTGCCTTGCCTTGCCTTGCCTTGCCTGCCGTTCGCATCGTTTCATTCACTTCGACTTCATATATCTTTATTTTTCACAGAATTACCCTCCTAACAAAATGCTGGCATTCCTGGAGAATCTACACAGCTCAACGAATCGTCAAAACACGAACAAACGAAGTAGCAAGGTAACAGAATCATCCTTTGATTTGTCATGTAGTGATGAGTAGTGGAGTCATAAATATTTGTTGCTCAAAAATGTCCTATTCTATCCCTCAGGATCCACTATGAGAATAATCTCCAAACTCGTGTGTTCCTCCAATGGTTGGAAGGCAGTAGAAAGTCCTCTATTGCAAGCAATTTGTCCAAGTATGTTACGGTGATAAAGTATTTATTATAGATATTCTTTTGTAAAACGTACTTCATTCAAAGATTAGTGTGCTACTTGTGGCATGCTAGAAGTTTGACACGTTAAGTTTATATGTATGTATGGATGACCATCCATGTTTTAAAATTTGAAATACAGTCAATATGGAGTGTGGTGTGGAACAGCGTAACGTAGTGTTTAATTTTTTTTTTTTTGCATAACGTATGTTGTGTAGTGTAGTGTGGTGTAGTGTGGTTCATGTGGTGTAGTGTGGTATGGTAAAGTGTCGTATACTGTAGTGTGTTGCAGTGTTGTGTTTTATAGTATGGTGTTGTGTTGTGTTGTGTTGTATCGTGTGGTGTCGTATACTGAGTGTGGTGTGCTGTTGTATAGTGAAGTGTAGCGTAGTGTAGTACGGTGTGGTGTGGTGTTGTATATTGTGGTTTGGTGTTGTATGTAGTGTGGTGTCGCGTAGTGTAGTTTAGTGTTCTTGCACTGATGCTTTTTCAACTTCTTTCATCAGAAGAAGAATTGTCGTAAAAGCTTTTTACTCCTGGAGAAACTGGACAGAATATGCCAAGTAAGCTATAATAATATTGCCAGTTGCCGTAAATAGAGCTATTAATTAGTTTTATGGTTGATTTCAGGGTTATCCACCAGAGGTTCCAGAGTATGTGTAAGGAATACTACAATAAAAGTCTTGTAAAACAGACTTTCATTCAATGGAAGAGAAAACTGATGGTCAAGCAAGCAGAGGATTTCCATGGAAAGTTGCTGCAGAAGTAAGAGTTATGATTGTATTTAGTAAATCTATAATTTGATTCTTGGCATCTTATTGTTATTGTCATGGTTGTTGCCTTCTCGTTTTTGAATGTTGTTGTTGTTATTGTTGCCTTCTTGTTGTTGGTGCTGCTGTTTTTGTTGCTCTCGTCGTAGCTGCTGTTGCTGTTGCTGCTTTTGTTTATGGGTGGTTTAGTGGATTAATGCTTGCCTCTCACCGCTGTGGTCCGGGGCAGTGTCCAGTCCGAAGTGGTGGTTCTAAAAATAAGGTTTTGAATGCTTTTATTTCTGCTGTTGCTGCTGCTGTTGTTTTTTTAAGGTTTTTGTCGTTGTCTTTAAGTGTCTTTCTTCACCTTCTTCTACGTTTTCCTTTTCTATATATTAAATAATTTTCACATTGATGATGTCGTTCCAGGAGAGTCTATCGTCTCTGGTTTTTGAGATATCGACGAAAAGTCATCCACCGCCATCTTTGCAAAGCCATGGCACGTAAGGTAAACTACAACACGAGCTTCGAAGGCTCTGGTTAACTTGAGTTTAGAAGGCTGACGATAGCATTGCGCTCCGTTATTCGTAACATCCCTCTATAGACCTCTTGCATTTGACGTCAAAGCAGCTCAATTTCGAATACAAAACAAAAGAATTTCAACCCCATGAGAAATAGAAACCTATTTGTTATGTCTTCCAAATTGAGCTGCATTCCGACGTGCTGCGAGGGGTCTATCTTTGCAAAATGATATACAATCAGTCAGTACCTGCGAGCCTCCTGGTGAATTCAACTTGCCAGTTTCGATTTCTCTGTTGCTCAGGGCTACCCTGGATTTTCCGTAGAATATTCATGTGTTCCAGTGAAGGTCCGTGGAATTTCAAAGTGTTTGTATTGTTTGTATTGTTGTGTATTATTTACTTTACCGTTGGTATTTGTGATATTCTAACTCTAAAGTAAGCTAACCCTGAGTAAACGAAGCTATTGATGGTTTTCATGTCGGCCATGTTGGAGGAACTTAACAAACGAATCGTCAATGAATTCTTTTGTTATATCCTCCAACATGGCCGCCGTTTCTTTTGTTATTTAATTCTCTTTGGAATGGTTGAAAACCATCAATTCACCTTTTTCCATACATTGGTTCACTGGTCAAACACAAAGCGCTCAAGCGAGGTGCAGGTACTTTCAAAGGATTATTCAATTTTGAACCTTAAAAGTTTATTAAGACAAAGAGCACGGTAACGGTACAGAATCAACTTCATGCTATAAACGAGAAGCGTCACTTTATCAAGCCATCATTCGTTTTTCGTTAGGGCAAGAAAAGACGTTTCTTCCGCAAGCTGCTGGAGGTAACAAGATCACAACGAGAAAGACGTAACGCTTTTGTGGGTATCTTGCAAAAGTTGCTTCTCACGAAGATGATGAAAACTTGGCGGGAACACACTATAATGAAGAAGTCGTTGAGGTTAGTCGGGAAATTCATGCAGTTCTTATAGCATTCAGAGGGTGGGATGGTGCATCAATATCTAAAGAGGCAGTTTTCCTAGTCGAATACTTCCTACACCATTTCTTGTAATCTTAAAGTAGTTTGTCATATTTATACTGTTGTTCTTATAAGTGTTGATGAAGATGATGATAAATGATGAAGATGGCGATTGATGGTCATGACGATGCTGATGATGATGCTGATGATGATGATAATGGTGAATATGATGGTGATGGTGGTGATGATGATGATGATAGTGATGATGATAATAATTGTGAATATGATGGTGATGATTATGATGGTGATTATACTAATGGTGATGATGATGATGATGATAGTGATGATGATAATATTGTGAATATGATGGTGATGATTATGATGGTGATTATACTAATGGTGATGATGATGGTGATGCTGGTGATGATGATTATGAAAAAGATTATGGTGATGTTGAATAAAAATGTCAAATGTGATGATGATGGTATTGGTGATTGATTAGTAGAATAATATTTAACGTTCAATGAAAAGGTCAATTGTGATCTGATGATATCGTGGTAGTGTGTAATAATATTTAACGTTCAATGAAAAGGTCAATTGTGATCTGATGATATCGTGGTAGTGTGTGAGGAGTGAACCTTATGGAAGAGCGGGGAGTGATGATTTAGACGATGTTGAAATGGTGATGTTGATGATAATGATGGTGGTGCTGATGATGATGATGGTGCTGCTGATGATGATGATGGTGGTGCTGATGATAATGATGGTGGTGCTGATGATGATGATGGTGGTGGTGATGATGATGATGATGATGGTGATGATGATGGTGGTGATAATAACAAATAACAAACTTGTTACTCTATCAGGATACGGTACATCAGGTTGATTCAGATCAAGGAGTCTCGTCTCACCGTCAAAGCAATGAATCAATGGCTGTTTGCTATGAAAGTAGCGAACTTCAAGAAACAGGCCAAGATCAACTGGTCTAAGCGATGTACCAGGTAAGAATCAAGAAATAGACCCCTTGCAGTCGGTCGGAATGTAGCTCAATTTGAAGGACATAACAACAGGCTTCCAATTCTCATGAGATTGATTAAGATCTTTTGTCCTCCAAATTGAGCTTATTTAACATCACGTGCAATAGGCCTATACTCCAGTTTTGCACCTCTGTTTTTGAACGACACTAGACTTAGCCTAGTTTATAAGTCAGCTATTCTTAGATACCATTAAAAGTCCATGAGATTTCAAAACATTGGTATTTTTCAACTTGCACATCCTTTACATTACAATTAATTCCAAATTGTATTCAAGATCGTGTGATTTTTTGTTTATTGTTCACTCAACAAAATTTCAGTTAAAAATGCGAAGCGACGTCGTTCATCTTTGTCTATTTGGCGGCCGATTTTCAGTCCATCGCGCAACTGAAATGCATAATAAAGATTAGTTCTTACGGCTTTAAAATTTTATTTATATGTTTTTTAATTACAAAATGATAGAAAATAATTGTTTTGACATTGTTTTGGCCGTGTTGCCATAGTGACTTAATTCGGTACTCCTACGGAGTACAATTAACGCTATAATGGTACTCCTCTCGACCAATCAGAGTCGAGTAATTTTGTTAAGTGTACTATAAGGTCTTAAACGAGAATAAAGAAAAGCAAAGTCTTTAGTCAAAAAACACAGCGTTATCTACCGAGTGAGAAAATGGACTGTAAATGCTATTCGTAAATAATCTCTTATTCCTATCTGACCTTAAGTGTATATCAAGGAAATACTTTAATGTTTCAAAGAGAAGACCACATACAAAAATGCTGCAACCACATTACTACACTTGTCACATATGAGTGATTTTGAATAAATTTTCCCCCCTCGATATACACTTTAATGTAGTGTGTTAAATATTACAAGCAACAACTGGCGTCTTCCAAACATAGATGAACTTGTTTTTCTCCTAATTTTCTTGTGGTTTTTATACAGAAAAGCATGCGAGGAATGGAAGCTGTTGCTGAAAAGAAAGCACCTCGAAGAGACTTTGATTGAGAGCAGACCCACACGGGATACATGGATTCTACGAGGTAAGTAAGCATGGAAAACATTTGAAGCTATTTGCAAATATTGGAACTCCTTTCTTCCTTGTAGCAAAAAGTTGCTTTATCAGAAACACTAAAACAGGTTTTCTTACTACGCCTTTGAAAATCATTTTCTTTGACATTTTGTTCTTAGTGGCTTGGAATACGTGGATGAAGAAGAAGAAGATAGCGAACCAAGAACTTGAAAGAGTCATCACAGTGAAGACCATCTTGGCAAGGAACTTCAAGCGTCGTATCTTGCAGGCCTGGAGAGTGACCAACCAACAACAGCAGATCATTGCTCCAATGGTTCAAAGGCGAGAACGCAAGCACATCGCTAGGTATGCTGGGATATACTGGGGTAGTGGCTTTTGTTTATTTTGGAGGTCATATCGCTAGGTATGTCGGGATATGCCGGGGTAGTGGCTTTTGTTTATGTTGGAGATCACATCGCTAGGTATGTCGGGATATGCCGGGTAGTGGCTTTTGTTTATTTTGGAGGTCACATCGCTAGGCATGTCGGGATATGCCGGGTAGTGGCTTTTGTTTATGTTGGAGATAACATCGCTAGGCATGTCGGGATATGCCGGGGTAGTGGCTTGGGTGTGGCTAGTGCTTGGTCTTGCTTGAGTACAAACATCTTTTTGCTTCATCATGCCTTATATGGTGTTCATACCCAAGCTAGACCACAATACATCCTGATTGTCGAACTCAGAGAAGGCCTTTGTCAAGAATAACATATATTTAGATTTCTACTAAAACATTATTCCTTTTTCCAGAGCATTCGATGCATGGAGGTTGTACCTTCACAGACAAAAGTATATCGTCAACCAACAAAGTAGAGGCGATGAGAAACTCGTGGACCGACACTTCTTGTACTGGAGGTAAGATTTCTTTCTTTTATATTTCAAGAGACACGTTTGGAAACGCCTTGATTGACGTCCATCAAAAGCTTCTTCGTCGCGACAGAAACAATCGTTAGAGCGGCGTGTGTGATTAAGAATGGCTGTAAGAGTTTCAAAGTGTAACAAGGCCTTAAGTCTAATATCTGCTATTGGAAACTAGTGAGACGAATTCACCAGGGGGCGCGGTGGTATTGACTGATTGTATATCATTTTTCAGAGATCGTGTGATGCTGAGGATCAAGGAGCGCAATGCTGTCACAAGCCTTCAAAACTCCAAGTTAACAAGAGCCTTCAAAGCTTGGCAAGGTAATCGGTACTCTCTTCATTACACTATCGAAAGCTACTCGGAAAGTAATCGATAAATGATCGGCGAGTTCTCCCCCTTCCGCACTTTACTCCATTTATTTAGTTGTACGATATATATTTTCAATAATATTTCTAGCCCACGTGCGTGAAATTCGACACCAGAAACTGAAGGAGCGAGCAGAACGGCTTCAACTCTTGTCCGTTTACTTCAACAAGTGGACGATTAGCGCTGAAGCACGTGCAGAAGAAAAAGAACAACGACAAGCCAACCAGGTAGGAAACAATCGTACAAATGAATAAATAGAAATGTTATTTTGTTGTAAAGAAAAAATTTTTCTTTCCACATCGTCAAAGTGCCTATGACACCTAACTCAATATTTTCAGCACTGATTCTACATGAAGTGAATGGTTAAATGCTGAAAAACTTCCAATATGCTAATGAGTGTGATGTCATAAGTGGCTTAAGTAATATATACACAGTATGAGTGGCCGTGTTGTATCAGATATACAACCACGAGGCGTAGCCGAGTGATTGTATATCTGATACATCACGGACACGAATACTGTATATGACTTATCAAACGTCTAGGTTAGTTCCTTTGTGTTTCACTAAAATTTTCAACATTAAAGTGAATTTGGCCAAGAAAATCCAACTTAAAGTTTATGCAAATGAACACAGTTTTGTATCAGATTTACAACACTCTTCACGGTCGTGATTTCTGTTGTGTTTTCCTCATGAATTATTCATGAGTTTGATAAATAATATACAAACTTTTCTGGGGCAGAAAAAATATCCTGTATAAAACTTCAATGTCTTACTCATGGTTTATAGAAATGTGTTTCAACGTACAAATGATGACAATTAAATTCAAATGCCTTCTATGACATCACACTCATTAGTATACTGGAAGTATAAACCTTGATATCTCCAATATGCATCACTCAAATCATGTAAAAATACTTTACCATTCAACTATATACTTCATGTAGAATTGATACTGAGAATATTGAGTTATAGGCACTTTATATTATATTCCTTTTCATAATTACACGACCCAGACAACCAGCTCTTATTCAAAATGTCCGAGCTATGAGTTAGTCATTCTTGAGATACGATTGAACTGCATTCTAGACCTTTTTATTTATTTTCTTGCGCCTCTCTCTAGGCACGTAAAGTTCTTCTCGTTCGCTGGGGATTCCGGTACTGGAAAGAATCTTCAGAGCGACAAAGACTTCGTTTGAATCTGATAGAAGAAGAGGTTACGTCCAGTAGGAATCGTTTGGCCTTGAAGCGGTTTTTTGACACCTGGAAAAGATGGTTCACTGTAGCTAACATTGCAAGGTGAGTTTTAGAGTAGGACATTCGACATTTTTGCTAGGATATAAAAATTCCATCTCCTCCAACCTCAATTCTCCTACAGCTCCTTTCTTCCCTTCTTTTTTTATTTGTCTTTTCTTTTTCCCGGTGCTTCCTCTTATTCGCCACTGCTTCTGCTTCTTCCCCGCTGCTTCTGCTTCTTCCATACTGCTTCCGCTTCTGTCCCGCTGCTTCCGCTTCTTCTCCACTGCTTCCGCTTCTTCCATACTGCTTCCGCATCTTCCCCGCTGCTTCTGCTTCTTGCCCACTGCTTCCGCTTCTTGCCCACTGCTTCCGCTTCTTGCCCACTGCTTCTGCTTCTTCCCCACTGCTTCTGCTTCTTGCCCACTGCTTCTGCTTCTTGCCCACTGCTTCCTCTTCTTCCCCACTGCTTCTGCTTCTTGCCCACTGCTTCCGCTTCTTCCCTCCCCACTGCTTCCGCTTCTTCCCTCCCCACTGCTTCCTCTTCTTCCGCTTCTTCCCCACTGCTTCTGCTTCTTGCCCACTGCTTCCGCTTTTTCCCCACTGCTTCCGCTTCATCCCCTTGTGCCTATCCATCTTCCATTCCTCCTCCTTGCTCTTTCTCCTGTTCCTTCCTTCCCCACCCCTCCCTTCTCTCCTATTCCCTTCCTCTATCCTCTCCCATCTCAATTCTCCTTTTCGTCCCTGGCTCCCTCTACTTGTTGTATCTGTTCTCTATCTTGAGAAAGGTAGAGAAGTGTCTCTACAAGCAGGGTAGTAGTAAATGTTCCTTGAGCTACCTATGTTTTCTTTTTAGTTTTTAGTAATTTTAATTTAGTCTAAACATCCAGTGCTAGCTTCTCGGCTTCATCGGAAAACGCGCTTTATGAATAAAGTTTATCATTATTAAGTCCAAGAAAATCTAAGCATTCTTTTTGCATCCACAGAGATCACATCGCATACCGAAGAGACAACCTCCTACGCACTGCCTTCACTGCGTGGGGTAACTTCATCAAACAAGAGATAAACGAACAAGTCAATCGATTCAGCACAGGACTATCCCTTGACTGTTCCATGGGATCCAATATGGGATCGTTGTTGCGTTCTACCATGGATTCGTCGGCTTCGGACTATTTATCGTCTTCTGGTTACGGGACTTCGTTTAGGCGAGGATCGGGGAGTGTGTTCCCGTTGAGGAGTCCTGGTATCAGCCAACGAGATGATGATGTAAGATATTATTAATAACTATTTATTGGTATCAGCGAGCGTTGCTGATTTAGGGAATCAGGAGTAGCGTAGCGGTACAGCACTCAACACGCATATCTGGGGTCTCTAGTTTGCAAGGTCTCTTCCTTGCGATTCGAGGTTTTTCTTCTTCAATTTTTCCGGTTTTCCTCCCTCCACACTAAACACACTAAATCCCAATTTGATCTGTGAGTTAGCCATGCCCTGACTTAGATCAGCCCAGAGGTTGTTTCAGGGTTCACTCTGTGAGTTAGCCATGCCCTGACTTAGATCAGCCCAGAGGTTGTTTCAGGGTTCAATCTGTGAGGTAGCTGTGCCCTACTTAGATCAGCCCAGAGGTTGTTTCAGGGTTCAATCTGTGAGTTAGCCATGCCCTGACTTAGATCAGCCCAGAGGTTGTTTCAGGGTTCAATCTGTGAGTTAGCCGTGCCCTGACTTAGATCAGCTCAGAGGTTGTTTCAGGGTCCAATCTGTGTGTTAGCCGTGCCCTGACTTAGATCAGCCCAGAGGTTGTTTCAGGGTTCAATCTGTGAGTTAGCCATGCCCTGACTTAGATCAACCCAGAGGTTGTAACAGGGTCCAATCTGTGTGTTAGCCGTGCCCTGACTTAGATCAGCCCAGAGGTTGTAACAGGGTCCAATCTGTGTGTTATCCATGCCCTGACTTTATCATGAAATTTGAAGGTTTTTTTAAATCTTCACACTTCTTTTTCCTTCCAGATAGCATCATTACCTGGTCGATTCGACCAACTGCACCCTGACAGTCCTCGCCGAGTTGCCTCGCCAATCACCGTACTACGAGAGTCTAATCACGTGGTTCAAGTGACGTCACCCCTCGTCGTACAGACGCCAACCTCCTCCCCTAGTCCCAGTCCCCCCGATCTTCATCTTAGTTTACCATTGAGTGTGACGTCATATGAATCTGTGTTTTCTCCGGTAAAGGACAAGGAGTTCTTACTTGCAAAGCCAGATTCGTTTGAGATGCATCGATCTATTAGTCTGGCTGATGATGATGAGGTATGATGAATATTCTATTTATTTTCCTTATTTTAATTTTCCAATATTCGTTTTCATTTTTCCTTTCGCTTTACAACTGATTGAGCCATTCTTTTGTTCATTCTTTCTCCGTCCATCCATCCATCCATCCATCCGTCCCCCCATCCATCCCTCCATCCATCCATCCATCCATCCATCTATCCATCCATCCATCCATCCATCCATCCATCCATCCATCCATCCATCCAACCATCCATCCATCATCCACCCACCCATCCATCCATCCATCCATCCATCCATCCATCCATCCATCCATCCATCCATCCATCCATCCATCCATGCATCCTTCACCCATCCATCCATCCATCCATCCACCCACCCACCCACCCATTCATCCATTCATCCATCCATCCATCCATCCATCCATCCATCCACCCACCAAACCATTATGAGATTTTTTTTTTCGTTTTCGAACCTCATTGCTTTCCCATTTTCATCTACCTTATCTTTCATTCGTCCCTTCCACTTCCCACTTATTTACTCCATTTCTCAATCAAATCACAGTTCGAGCACATGAGCATGACATCAGGAATGTCATCCGCAAGCGTCCGCGACAAAGAAATGGTCATCATCGACACCATCCTACACTGGCGATCCCTTCCACTCAGCCTTACCTTCCGCTCATGGCTCAAATACACCAGAGAACAAAAACTCCTTCGAGATCTTCTCTTCTATTCCAAGGAGAAAAAGACTCGTGAGATTATAGCTGGTACTATGAAAAGATGGAGAAGAGAGCTGTACATCAAGGTTGCTGCCAGGCAGTATCTGGTATGTTGGTTTGATGATAAATTGATACCTCTGTTTTATAACGAACCCAACAGGGCAGAAAAACGACAACCCCTACTTTCACGATTTTTTTATTTAACTGAGTTTAATACATCTACATCTACATCTACATTTTATTGTCAGCAGGAACTATACATTAAGTTATCACGCTAACTATGGGAAAATTAAATAAATAGATAAAAAATAAAAAATAAAATATAGAGTATATAGAATAGCCTAGATCATAGACGAGACATGCCCCCCGCCACCCCGAGTCCCACGCCCGCGCAGACAGACTTTATGGTCTGTCTTAGTGCGCATGCCCGAAACCCGGAGCAACAGAGAAACATGTCCCATCCCCCAATCCAGGCCACTCCATATAGATATAAAATATAAATATGAAATTTATAAAATAAAATAAAAAATAAAAAAATAATACTCCAAATTTTTAAGCGTTTCATTTGTGTCACTGCTGCTCGAAACTTGTGACGAAATTTTGTCACGATTATTAGAGTAAATCTACTTAGTATTCGCAAAAATGTCAGTTTTTCTGCTGATCAAAATATCACCTCTCCCAAAGTACACGGCTTTATATCTCAAATACGCATTCAATAAATTTTGGTCGCTTTTGATATTTTGCTATTTGGTCAGGTACCACTGCATATTGTATATATTCAGCTGTAGTCCTCTTTACCTTGGGCGTAATATTTTCCCATTTCAGACCACATGTTATTTTAGTAGGAACTTGTAGATAAATTGAATCACCGTAAAAAGCTTTGTGAAACTGACGTTTCGGACGCTTGTCCTTCGTCGGAGTAAGTGTTATTTCCTTGAGAATATGATTAATACCGTTAAACAAAGAAATGCTTCTCTAGGGAATGAGACGTGGTCTGAAATGAATAAACATTACACCCCAGCTGTAAGTGTCTATAAATATTGCTGTATACGATATATTTGAAGATACTCATGATGTTTTACTGTCGTACCACAGCGTGATGGCACGCGGTTAAGATGTCTAAGGGCTTGGCACTTGTACGTGAAGACGCGCAGAATGAAGGAAAGGCGTAATGCAGATGCGAAAAATTTGAATCGATCCTTTCTGATCAAGAGATTCTTTGATGACTGGAAAAACAAGGTAGATAGTCTTGCAATATGATATAACGTGTTTCATCTTTTTAGAATGTATTCAAATGTGTCGGGAAAAGAGAAGAGAAGAGAAGAGAAGGGAAGGGAAGGGAAGAGGAGAGAAGAGGAGGGGAGGGGAGAGGGGAGAGGAGAGGAGAGAAAAGAAAGGAAGAGAAGAGAAGAAAACTCGTTCATGTTTCATCTGTACACATTTTTGTTTCAACCATTTCTTGGCGTCACTCTCCGGAGAGAATTCAAGAAATCGTGAACAAGCCCGTCGCTACTGCCCGACGTACCGAAATAGTATTTTTATTCTCTACCATTTCCTAAGGCATTTTTTAAGCCTTTATATCGTGTCATGTAATTATCAAGCTACTTAATTTATTCTAGTATACCGCAAAGAAAAGATTACAGACTATCGTAGTACAGTGGCAGAAGAAAGCTATCAGTAAGTAGAAAGATAACAGTCTTTGTTGCTGTTGAAAAAATAATACAATACAGTATTGGGGCTCTTCTGTGAGGTTCGCTTCACACGCACTACTACTATGTTCACTATCTACAACACAACACTCAACT
Organism: Actinia tenebrosa; assembly: GCF_029948245.1. Classification (NCBI taxonomy): domain Eukaryota; kingdom Metazoa; phylum Cnidaria; class Anthozoa; order Actiniaria; family Actiniidae; genus Actinia; species Actinia tenebrosa. The sequence goes on from NW_028292574.1 coordinate 9,265,856, forward strand.
CACATGTTGACTTTTACGGAGGGAGGAAATCAGAGAACTTGGAGAAAAACCCTCGTAGCATACAAGAGAACAACACATCAAACAAACTCAATTCACATGTGGCGACCGCAGGGCTCGAACCAGCGACCCGACCCGTTGGACTTACAGCGGTGAAAGACGACGCGTTAGCCGCAAACGCCACCCATGCTACCAATCATCATCCTCACCATCATCATCATCACCATCATCATCATCACCATCATCATCATCACCATCATATTCACCATTATTATTATTATTACGGAGGGAGGAAAATCGGAAAACCCGAAAAAAAATTATTGCGGCGAGAGACAGGACAGCGCCGTAGCAGCGCACGCCACACATGTCAATCAAAATGCTTGAGATGCTGAGTTGTAACAACACCCCCCGTACCCTCTAACATGTAGTTATTCAAAGTGAAAGTCTGTTATTGGATTTTAGTTACAGATAAACACAAGGCGATTGGAGAGAAGGTGCAGATGAAACATGATCAGCAGGCATTAAGACGGAGGTTCTATTACTGGGTGAAGATGACGCGTAAGAGTCAGGAAGCCAGACGGTTTTACTTGGAAAGATTGCTTCCGAGGTAAGGAGGAGTATGGATGGAGGGAAGGAAGGATAGAAGGAAGGAAGTATGGAGGGAAGGAAGGATAGAAGGAAGGAAGTATGGAGGGAAGGAAGGATAGAAGGAAGGAAGTATGGAGGGAAGGGAGGGAGGGAGGAGGAAAGCAGGAAAGAAGGAGTGAGTGAGTGAGTGAGTGATACTTTATTTATACTCGAAAAAAATTCTATCAATATAAAAATTGCTTTACAAGAATGTCGAGTTAAATAAGAATACAATTTAGACAGCTAAAAAAGTTTATGAGAGTCCAACAGAAGAAAGCTTTCTTTTAAATTCCCTTATACTTCTAGCTGACTTAATATCTGAAGGCAAAGAGTTCCATGCTTTTGCACCTTCATAGGAGAACGCACGTTTGAGGTACTCAGTGTTTGGTTTCGATAATTTTAAACACTTTTCTCCCTTCCGCAAATTATATTTTGTAGTTTGATACTCAAAGCGGTCTCTTAAACTTTGAGGTGCAAGAGCATTCAAAGTCTTGTACATTATTGTGGCTTTATGTTTCTTCCGCCTGTTTTGAAGATTTTCCCATCCTAGAGACATTAAAATGTCGCGCGACCTAGTTTCATAATTACTCTTAGTTATAATTCGGCCTGCGCGATTTTGCATTTTTTGGAGTCTGTCAGCTGATGTTTTTGGTAAATTATCCCAAACCACATCGCAGTAGTCAAACCAAGGAGTTATCAGCGAATTATATATTGCAATCGCCGTCTCCTGGGGGACGTAATCACGAACCTGTCTAAGGCCAGCCAGGCCTGATGAAACTTTTTTACATATATGATCGACATGGTCAGCCCAGGACAGACGTTGGTCGATTACAACCCCCAGGGTTTTGGCTGTTTGGACACGTGCGATTTGTTTACCTTCAAGGTAAACATGTGGTTTGGAACTTATTTGACGTAATTTGTCGTCAGACCCAATAAACATATATTCAGTCTTTGTTGAATTAAGGCTTAATCTATTTGCCATCAACCAGTTGGATATGCTAATAATATCAGAATTGATCTGCTCAGATAAAGATTTTACGGAAGTATTACAAGCCGTGAGGCTTGTGTCGTCCGCGTACATTCTTGTACTTGAAAAATGTACACTATTTGGTAAATCATTAATATACAATATGAATAATAATGGACCTAGGATTGACCCTTGGGGAATTCCACAAAGGGTTTGTTTTATAGTAGATAATGTATTATTCACGTTGCATCTCTGTCTTCGCTCAGTTAAATAGGATTTAAACCACTTCAATGAATTTTCTGCAATGCCGTAATTAGCTAATTTATGGAGAAGGATAGAGTGATTAACTGTATCAAACGCTTTCGTAAAATCAAGGAAGGTGATACAGTTAATCTTCCCTTCATCTATATTTGTAAGCCATTCAGTTGTAAGTTCCAGCAGAGCAGTAGTCGTTGAGTGCTGTGGTCTAAAACCTGATTGTTTTTCAGAGAGCAGGTTATTTGAACTAAGATAAGTATATAACTGGTTGAAGACAATTCTTTCGAAAAGTTTAGCAATGGCAGGAAGTACTGAGATAGGGCGATAATTGTTTAAATCATCTCTATCATTTGCTTTATGAATAGGAGTTACCTTGGCGAGTTTAAGGTCATTTGGAAAAATACCACTGTCTATAGATTGATTGAAAATCTTAACTAAGGGATTAATAATAATTGGAGCACCTTCCTTTATCAAGCGCACAGATATGCCGTCTAAGCCCGTTGCCTTATTACTTGATATAGAGTTTAAGATCTTAGATAATTCATCAGAAGTCGTGTGTTGTAATTTAAAGGTCGAGTTTGCTTTATTTAGGTAATAGTTAAAGCTTAGTGGTCCTTCCGGGATTGTACCGGCTAGCTTTGTCCCTATTTCAGAAAAATGAGCGTTAAAAAGCTCAGAGATTTCTTGAAAATCACAAATAGTGTTTTTCCCCGCTCTTTAAGGAGGTTATACGAGTTTTGTCTTTACTTTTTCGAGATAAGACTTCATTTATTGTTTTCCAAACTTCGCTCGAATTTCTCGAGATTTGTGAAAAGTGAGTTTCATAGTATTTCTTCTTAGCTTTTTTGATTTCATTGTTTACTCGGTTTTTACTTGCTTTGTATTTTTCCCAGTCATTATTTTGGTTTGTCTTTATTGCTAATTGTTTTAGTTTGTCACGTTCGAGCATCAATTTTCGTATTTCAATTGTCAACCAAGGCGTCCTTCTATTTCTTATGCGCTTCCGCTTTAACGGTGCGTGCAATTCAATAATAGATAGAAACAATTCTTTCCATTTTAACCACATATCATTTGGGTCCTTTAAATCATTCAGGCTATCCCAAGGGAGTGACGCCAAGTCCCTACGAAAATTGTTTGCATCAAAATTTTTGAAAGTTCTAAATGTTATTATTTTGTGCTTATGATTTGTTGGTATAGCTATCTTGCGTATAGCATACACCAGGCTGTGGTCACTCAAAGAGAGGTGTATAACACCGCTCTGGGCAACCCTGTTTGGAGTGTTTGTAAGAATGATATCAATCAATGTTTTGCTTCTTTGGGTGATTCTTGTTGGTTCAAGAGAGAGAGAAAGAAAGAAAGAAAGAAAAAGAAGGAAGGAAAGAAAGAAAGAAAAAGAAGGAAGGATGGGGGATGGAAGGAGGAAGTGAAAAATAAGAAAGGCAAGAAAGTAAATAAGGAACGAAAGAAAAGGGGATGTGAAGAAGAGAAGGAAGGGAGAGGTTAGGAAAGGAAAGGAAGAAAGAGAGGAAGATGCGTAAAAAGGAAAATATGGAAGGGGAACCTCTTTTACAATACCTAAGAGGCATTTAGTCTAGTTTAAGGGGTCTATATTACATTCATCATACAACACTTCACCTCCCTGCTTCATTAGGTTCTTCATATCCTGGCACCTCTATTCGAGCGCACGATCTGAAAACAGAAAGAAAGGAGCTTATTTCAATGACAGAAGAATTCTCGCCATGGCCTTCAGAGAGTGGCAAGAACAATTCATCTCTGAGCGCAAAGCCAAGGACTTTCTTGAGGTGATTTTATTATTAATGCTAAATCCATAATGTGTTTCCCTGCTAGCAGAGTCTACCTCGTTGGCGTTTCTTGGCAGAGAAAATGGTTATATTTGGAATTGTTTATTGAAACTTTCATGCTAACAGAGTCTCGCAGCTTGGCGTTTCTTGGCAGAGAAAATGGTTATATTTGGAATTGTTTATTGAAACTTCCATGCTAAACAGAGTCTCGCTTGTTGGCAATTTTCTCTGCCAAGAATCGCCAACGAGGTAGACTCTGCTAGCTGCGAAGTGATGTGTAAGTTATTGTATCCATGATCCTTTGCTCTCTGAGCCCAACAGGATTTATATATACAGCTCCTGCAAACCCTGAAAAACAGGGATTCCATTTTTATATCTTCAAAGCCATTAAAAGCTTCTTAATAACTGTATTTTTCCCGCCACTTTATTGAAAACTCCTGGAATTTTCATCGTTATTACAAACCCTTACTTGCCTTTATTGTCTGCGGCAAAAAACACAGTGATTTTGCTCAATGCAATTGAGAATGTACTTACCATATCATCAACTCAAAGTTATTTCCTATGAAGCTAACGTTCTTCGACTTAAATTACAAGCTGGAAACTCAGGGTTCGTATGGGTCATGGAAATCCTGGAAAGTCGTGGAATTTCGTCTTTTCGTTTTCCAGGCCTGGAAAGTCATGGAATTATGTTCAGGGTCATGGAAAGTCATTGAAAACATTATTGTGAACAGTAAAAATGTTATGATTTATTCAGAGATGTTGCAATTGTTTTAAAGTTATTATTTAGTTTTTGATAAATATTGGTCATGAAAAAATAATGCAAAAGTCATGGAAAAGGTTGTGGAAAGTCATGGAATTTAGAGACTTCAAAAGAGTACGAATCCTGAAACTGAGACAAATTTGCTTGTCTTAAACTAACTATTGAACTAACTTGTGGAAATTCTCTTCACAGGCCAAAGAAATCGAGTGTTCTTTGGATATTTTAAGAACTTGGCATGAATGGGCAAACGGTAAGTTTACATATAACAGTCAGTGATGGTAGAGGGTTTTAACGCGAGCAGCCATGTTGTTGGACGGAATAAACTTTTAAATTTAAAAAAAAGATTTTAAAAAGTTTTTTTAACGTCTCATTTAATTTTGGGAAGATATAATCTTTTTAAATACAAAAACAATGCATCGTTCCTGCCTTTTAAGATGGCAGCCGTAAAAAAGGGAAAAAAATATCCGAAATCATTTTATCATAATGATTTATGATGATTTAATGATTTATGAATTTATATAGCGCCCTTTCTATATGGATATAATCAAAACCGCTTTAGGTTGAGTTGTGAATTTCAGATTGCCTTTTTTGCAATTAACACACGGTGCAACATAGCACGCAACATTGCAAGCAACAAATTTGAATCGGGGTGACACACATTGAAACAAAATCACGCAACATCGCTTGTGTCAGCCTGCTATGTTAAGATATTTGGTCAGCAGTTATAATTTGGTATAAGATTATTGGCTGGAAATTTCAAAATGTTGCAGGTAATGCTGCAGCCCTGTTCACATGATGAAATTTGTTGCGCGCAATGTTGTAAGAGTAGAGCGGGATTCAACTTCAGATTTGTTGCATACGACATTGCGTGCAACAAGTCAGTTTGGGGTACACACAGGCTGCAACAGTCCTGTTGCGTGCAATGTTGCACCGTGTGTCAGCACCTTTATGGTTCTGGCTTTTATCCTTATATTAATATCAGTTGAACCTTTTTTGGAGATATTTTCCCAATTTCTTAAAATAGAGAAAGGAATAATCATCAAGAGAGTGATGAATGGTTTTTTTTAACAGGTGTGCGAACCCGACGTGTCCAGTGGCGTAACTTCCACAGGTCTCTTGAAATAAAGACGATGAAGGGTATATTTAGCGCATGGCGAGAGCAGGTGTTGCAGCGAGAGCATGCTGAGCAATACTATCATCATACCGTTATGAGGAAGTAAGTCCACCTCGTACCTTTCCTCTCCTCTCCTCTCCTTTTCTAATTCTTTTCCATTATTAATTGTTCTATTCTGTTTTTAATAGGGTTCTCTTATCTTGGAGAAGAACTGTGCAAGCGTCGATTGAAAACAGGCTAAAGGCATCGGCTCTAAAGGAAAGCTGTTCTAATAATTTGGTACGAATACTTATTGCAATGTGTGTAGCATTTTTCATCAATGGTCGCCGTAACATTCAAATGGCTTCCCATAAGAAAGGTTATCGTATGAGTGGGAAACGTGCGGTACTGACTTACAGAATGTACACGGTACAATATGCCGTAACATTGAAATGGCTTCCCACGAGAATGGTTATCGTATGAGTGGGAAGCCTTCGGTACTGACTTACAGCACGTACACGGTACAGCATGCCGTAACAATGAAATGGCTTCCCATAAAAATGGTTATCGTATGAGTGGGAAGCCTTCGGTACTGACTTACAGCACGTACACGGTACGAAATTCCGTAACTTTGAAATGGCTTCCCATAAGAATAGTTATCGTATGAGTGGGAAACGTGCAGTGCTGACTTACAGCATGTGCACGTTAGAACAGGCCGTAACATTGAAATGGCTCCCCATAAGAATGGTTATCGTATGAGTGGGAAACGTGCGGTACTGACTTACAGAATGTACACGGTACGACATGCCGTAACATTGAAATGGCTTCCTATAAGGATGGTTATCGTATAAGTGGGACGCGTTATAATACTCATTTATATAACTTACCTACTACCGCCTATTCATCAACTAATTTTTATCCTGTTTTTTTTTGTTTTTTTTTTCTTTTAATTATTTGTTTTTTATCAGCTTAAAAGAAGTTTTACATTTTGGCGTCGTCTGTATCTCCATCGTCAACTCGCGCTCAGTCATGCCCAGCAAAAGGACCGAGACTTACTGAGAGAACGGTTTTTGGATTGGAGAGATTATACCTTAGAGAGTCGAGCTGAAAAGCACTATCTGAAGGCTATGGTTAAGAAGGTAGGTGCTGTAATGATGTATTGGCATGATGTATTTAGAGTATAGATGTTCATCCATCCATCCACCCATCTATCCACCTACCCATCCATCCATCCATCCATCCATTCATCCACCCACCCATCCTTCCTTTCATCCATCCACCCATCCATCCATCCACCCACCCACCCACACATCCACCCACCCACCCATCCATCCACCCATCCATCCATCCACCCATCCATCCACCCACACATCCAACCATCCATCAATCCATCCATCCACCCATCCATCCACCCACACATCCAACCATCCATCTACCCATCCATCCATTATTTGTTTCATTTTCATTTATCTTCTTTCTCTTCATTGTTATAGGTATATTATCGCTGGTATGATGAATACCTGTCAAGGAAGAAGGTACAAAAACAATCTCCTGATTTTCCCCTTATGCCTGCAAACTTCTACCAAACCTCTTTGGCTTGTGCACAATGTTTTCCCATTTGAGACCACGTGTCATTCCTTAGAGTATCATTCCTTTGTTTCTCGATAATCTTATTCTCAAGGGACACGTGGTCTGAAATGGGAAAACATTGTGCACAAGCTAAAGAGTCTTATTCCTATTCATTGTTCTATTCATTCTGCAAGAAAAACTTCAATACATGTGGTTCATTGTAATGACTTTCTATTTATCGGCTTTAAACAGGCGAGAAGACTATTAAGATCGTGGAAGAGCATTACTGAAGGTAAAATATGTATGACTGTTACTTTACCATATTGCAAAACTTGGCAGAAGAGCTCATCACTATCATGATACTTAAATGAATTTGACAAAGTTTCTTGTAAAGTTTCTTGTGCAATAGAGATTTTACACCACCACGTGACGGCAGCCATGTTAGATGGCAGGAACAATACAATCGTTTTACATGAGAAAGAATTCAATTCCCAAGAGCAAGGGGATTTTATTGTTCCGCCATCTAACCACAGGTAGTCCAAGCTGTATTATGGGATGGGCACGTGATGTTGCAAAACCTTTATAAGTATTTGCGAGATTTAGGATTTATTCCCTTGAATTTAATGACTCTCTTGATGCTACACCAAGATAGACCCAATTGAATTTGAAGGGATTTTTTTTAATTGCGCAGGAGTTAAAAATTCCGATAAGTAGTTCGATCGGGTTTTGCGTGACTGATAACGACTGCAAGTGGCCCAAAACGAATGCCCAAAAGCTAACTTATTAATAATACGTAGTTACTAAAATATTCGTTAATAAAACGTTGCAACGATAGAGATATGTGAATAATTGCTCTCCGTTCGTCTCGCTTCGATGCAAAGGCACGGCTGCCTTTCAAGATGGCGCAGGGAACTGTGAAATGGACTATTAAACGCTCGTTGGTTGTGAGAGTGAGAACTTGGGCTGCATTCATAATGTATGGTAGAGGGGGGGGGGGGGGCAGGTGAAATCTTTAAATGACAAAAAAATTCTCAATACCCCCCTTGAAGTCCCCCCAAAAATAACTATCCCCCTCGGGCAATCTCTCGTAGCTTCTTCTAAAAAATTTGCATCCCCCCCCCCCCCCCCCCATATTCTCTGGAAATGTTTTTCAAAACCCCCCATTTTACTGGTAAAAATTTTCCCGATTCCCCCTAAATTTGTACTGAATGTTAAATGTTCGTTTTTTATAGATTCGAAAGCTTTAAATAGCAAGGCTATGGAACTTTGTCAACTATCTGAAAAGAAAGTATTGCATCAAACCTTTACGTTTTGGATGCAAGAAGCTCACAAGATACAGAAAGCAAAACTTCACTATGCTACGAACACTACAAGAAGGTAAAAAGTCAAAAAGAAGAGTTAACTTTATCCTTGTAACTGTCCTTGTCCTTGTTCTTGCCCCTGTCCTTCAGTCCTTGTCCTTCAGTGCTTGTCCTTCAGTCCTTGTCCTTCATTCCTTGTCCTTCAGTCTTTTTCCTTCATTCCTTGTCCTTCAGTCCTTGTTCTTCAGTCCTTGTCCTTCAGTCCTTGTCCTTCAGTCCTTGTCCTTCAGTGCTTGTCCTTCAGTCCTTGTCCTTCATTCCTTGTCCTTCAGTCTTTTTCCTTCATTCCTTGTCCTTCAGTCCTTGTTCTTCAGTCCTTGTCCTTCAGTCCTTGTCCTTCAGTCCTTGTCCTTCAGTCCTTGTCCTTCAGTCCTTGTCCTTCAGTCCTTGTCCTTCAGTCCTTGTCCTTCAGTCCTTGTCCTTCAGTCCTTGTCCTTCAATCCTTGTCCTTCGGTCCTTGTCCTTCAGTACTTGTACTTCATTACTTGTCCTTCAGTCCTTGTACTTCAGTCCTTGTCCATCAGTTCTTGTCCTTCATTCCTTGTCATTCAGTCCTTGTCCCTGCCCTTGCCCTTGCCCTCATCCGTGTCCTTTACTCCTCCTCCTTCTCCTCTTCTCCCACAATATTATCACCATCGTTGCTATTATTGTAACCCTCAACGATATTTTCTCACTCTATTACCAGTTCCTTAAAGGCTTGGTTTCGATATGCACACACGAAAACTCGCTGTAGAAAAACACTCGCTGATATCGAAGCGTCCAGGAATCAAGACCTTGTACGTACAATTTATATAAAATTATATCTTTTATTTCTATATCTGGATGGTCGGCAAACATAAAGGTAGTTGGAATATAAATAAGGAACATTAAGTAATATTTTAGGCTGGTTTTACACGGCGTACCAGACGAATTTTAAACCAGTGAAAAATTTAACTCGTTTAGACGGAATCGTCTCTTTAATCGTTTTAAAAAATACGTTGTATTTACGCGGAACTGGATCCAAATCTGCACGATAAGGTGTACGAATATTTATTTATTTATTATTATTTTTGAATAACTTGCCATAAGGCAGGTGCTTACACAAAAGTTCGGATATATTAATCAGTCCCGCGTAAACGGGATCCCTAAACGTACGACTTTTTGACCGGTTAAGAATTCGTCCGGTACCGAGTAAACACAGCCTAAGTCGGCTTCCTGCCTTCTCGGTTTCTATAAACAAGGTCAGCCATTGCTTTAGAATCGTCTTGTATACACCTATTTCAAAAAACGTCCGTCGGAGATCTGAAATCTGAGACCGAAAGGAGTTGTGGGTTGTAAGCTGTAAATTGTTTGTGGTTTTAATAGACCAGTTTCGAATTCCAAATTACCGCTGTGTTCCTTAATTACAGACTCATTTGCACAGGGTTAGCCTCGTATCAGTGTCTAAATATTCACAAATACCAACGGTAAAGTAAAGAATGCACAACTTCAACAATACAAACACTTTGAAACTTGACGGACCTTGACTGAAACACGTGAATATTCTGCACAAACTCGAGGCTAACCCTGTGCAAATGAGTTTGTAATCAAGAAACACAGCGGTAATTTGGAATTCGAAAGGGGTCTATTAGCAGTTCGCAAAAAGTATATCTTGATATACTAACTTTGAGCGATGACCAGCGATGGCAAACTATCTGGGTAAGTGTATATTGAATTTTGAATGAGAAAACACTCAGTTCCCCACAATTCCAATCGGTCTCAGATTTCTGGATTCAGATATCCAACAGACAACGTTTTTTGAAATAGGTGTATACACAAAAACAACATGATCAGACCGTCTCGTAGATCACCATCCCTTCCTTGATTGCAGATATCGAGGTCATTTTTCACTTGGAGAGACCGTTTCACGAGGAATGCGTCCAACCAAGAGATCCTGGATGAACACCTGAGGAATAAACAGTTCCAGAGTCTTGAATCTTGTATGCTGAAGTGGCACAAGTACACGTTGAACTGTCGTGCGCTCAAACACCATGATGGACGACTGCAGTACATGGTAAGACAGGCCGTGCTCTTTTAGAAACAGGAACAGATCTAGGGGGGTGCATGTATGCGTATTAATCTGTATAAGTGCCTCTTCAAATAGAGCATGTGCATGTTACGTCATTGCCGCCATCTTGGTTGACGATAACAAATCATTCCTCATCAGCTTCTCTTGTTGGATCAACCAAGATGGCGGCTGTTTCATTGTCATTCGTATCTCAAGGGATTGTGAGTCACGTGGTTACACACACTATAGAGCATCTGCACGTTACCGCCATCTTGGTTGACGATAACAAATCATTCCTCATTAGCTTCTCTTGTTGGATCAACCAAGATGGCGGCTGTTTCATTGTCATTCGTATCTCAAGGGATTGTGAGTCACGTGGTTACAAACACTATAGAGCATGTGCACGTTACCGCCATCTTGGTTGACGATAACAAAGCATTCCTCATTAGCTTCTCTTGTTGGATCAACCAAGATGGCGGCTGCTTCATTGTTATTCATATCTCAAGGCATTTTGAGTCACATGGTTGCACACACTCTATAGACCCATTTTCGAGTTCCAAATTACCGCTGCGTTCCTTGATTACAGACTAATTTACTCAGGGTTAGCACAAACACTTTGAAATTCCACGGACCTTCACTGGAACACACGAATATTATAAACAAAATCGAGGCTAACCTTGAGCAACAAAGAACTCGAAACTGGAGTATTCCTTCAGATTCCCATATCCTCTCTAAATTTTGAGAATAAACCAAGGTCTCTTAGTGGTTTAAATAGTAATCCTATTAATGTACCCCGCTGGATACTGAGGTGAGACAATCAAGGGTAGTGTACAGTAGTACACTTGTCTCTCACCTCTAGGGTCTCAGGTTTGATTCCTGGACTTAACATGACATACATTAGTGAATCAAGGGTGGTGTAGTGGTAGTGCACTCACCTCTTACCTCTGGGGTCTCAGATTTGATTCCTGGACTCAACATCACATACATTAGTGAACCAAGGGTGGTGTAGTGGTAGTGCACTCACCTCTCACCTCTAGGGTCTCAGGTTAGATTCCTGGACTCTACATCACATACATTAGTGAATCAAGGGTGGTGTACGTAGTGCTGGTGCACTCACCTCTCACCTCTAGGGTCTCAGGTTAGATTCCTGGACTCTACATCACATACATTAGTGAACCAAGGGTGGTGTAGTGGTAGTACACTCACCTCTCACCTCTAGGGTCTCAGGTTTGATTCCTGGACTCAGCATTACATGTGAGTAGAGTCTTTCAGGTCTCTCACTAATTTAAAGGTTTTTCTGAAGGTTCTCCGGCTTTCCTCCCTCCACAAATCTCATAACTAAATTCCAATTCATTCTGTGTTCTAACTTAGATTTCTCTTTATCCTACAGAGTTTGATGAAATGGCGGCTTCGATTATCCCAGAAGAAAGGACTCGAGAAAATCATGGAGGTGAGGCAGTAATTTTTAAAAAGTGTTTGCAAACTCTTGGAATTCAAATGAAACCCCTATCATCAAGGGCCCGATTGTACGAAGGGTGGATAGCGCTTTCCAACGGATAAATCCTTATGAAGTGATAAGTCGATGCTGTTATCCAATAAATTTATCCACTGGATAAGATTTATCCGTCGGATAGCGCTACTCACCCTTCGTACGACCAGGCCCAGGGCGGTTTATACATTCATGTAACTATATCTTTCTCCAATTTCGAGCGTTTTAGAATTTATGCGCATGCGCACTTCGCTTTCCATTTTCTTTACCTATTTATTGGGTCCTCTAAATGTTTAAAAGGACACTTAAAAAACAAGGCCTCAATTTTGATTTCTTGTTACTACGAGTCTACGTGTTAATACACGTCACGGCATTTGATGCATGTTTAGGAGACGCATCCCACATGGGAAAGAGTGACCGTGGGGGTTTAGTCATCAGTGACGCAAGCGACTTATTGGGTATGCTGGTCATAGCAAGGGGTTAATCATTTACGGTCTAGGGGCCGACTAACCTCTCCCTTAGGCTTCGGTCGAGCTTCCTGATCAGTCTGTAATTCCTCCCGGGATAGCGGTGTTGGTGTCGAAATCGCCAGCGTAGCCGTAAGTCCATACGACGGTTCAGCACTCGATGTCTGGAAGTATGGTCCTGGTTAATTAAACAATAAAACAAAAATAATCTCAAAAACAAACTACCTTGTGGAAGATAGTATACAGCTTTACCTTAAGCATAATGGTTTCCTATTCAGACCAACTGTCATTCCCTAGAGTATCGTTTCTTTGCTTAACGGTTGCGCACGAGAAGACACATGAATACGGATTCAAACAAATCTTATTCTGAAGAGAATGACACGTGGTCTGAAATGGGACAACATTACACCCAAGGGGAAATGGTTTATTGATCCTACTGGATCGATCAAAATGTCGTGTTTATTTTTATATTTTTTATTTTTCTGCAGAGAGTGTTCTATCGACGTATACGACAAGCTGCCGTTCACTGGAGACAATGGACAGTCAGTAAGTGGTTATTTAAAAAGGACCGCAATTTTAGTGGGTTTTTTTTTTTGTAGTTCAGGGGGGAAAATGCAGCATTTATGGTGCCTGTAAATGTAAGGCAAAACATTCACTTAGAAGATGAGTAGTGTGCGCTATTTGGTTTTCTCCTGTGCTTCGAGGGTTTTTCTCCCTGTGCAAACGAAAAAAAACGTCCAAATTCTGAGTTAAACATGGAATGAAGTCCACAGATGTGCCACTGCGCTTTTAAGTGCTACTCTCGCACAACAAGGACGATTTCTAGTATTAAATGTTGGACATTCTCAAAAATCAGTTTACCTATAACACCAGCCACATCCCCACCTATTTCCTAAACAAAATAAAGCTGTGCTTCCCTTAATAACAAGACTTACAGACTCAGGCTTCAAGGTTTCGTTCTTCTTTCTGATTCAGAGACGAAGAGAGAACAAGCAAGGGCTGACGAGTTTCAGTTCGAGATGGGGAATCGACATGTCAGAGTTTGTTTCGCTTACTGGGTGAACAGCACAGAACAGTCTACCCGAGCAAAGGACCATCACAACAACACTGTGTTGAAACGGTAAACAAAACAATATAGTTTTAATGTCTAAAATACTTATGATAAAGCGGTTTTCGTATGAGCGGGAAACTGCCTTCACGTACAAGGTACAACATGCCGTAACATTGAAATGGCTTCCCACAAGAATGGTTATCGTATGAGTGGGAAACGTACGGTACTGACTTACAGCATGTGCACGGTACGACATGCCGTAACATTGAAATGGCTTCCCATAAGAATGGTTATCGTATGAGTGGGAAACGTGCGGTACTGACTTACAGAATGTGCACGGTACGACATGCCGTAACATTGAAATGGCTTCCCACGAGAATGGTTATCGTATGAGTGGGAAGCCTTCGGTACTGACTTACAGCATGAAAACGGTACGACATGCGGTAACATTGAAATGGCTTCCCATAAGAATGGTTATCGTATGAGTGGGAAACGTACGGTACTGACTTACAGCACCATACCGGGTATGATATGCCGTAACATTGAAATAGCTTCCCACAAGAATGGTTAGTGGGATACGTACGGTACTGACTTACAGCACGTACACGCAAGGGCGGATCCAGCCAAAATTTTAGGGGGGGAGGGGGGCTAATCGAGTTTCTTCCGTCAACACAACGGAAAACAATAAAAAAGCATCTAATTCTTCAGTTTTGTTTTGTTTTTTGTTATTTCTGCTGAAGGGGGGCATAAAATAATATTCCATGTTACGGGAGATCACCTTTTTGTGCTAGCCATTGAGCGAAATGTCTTTTGAACCATCCATGTAACATTAACTTGCACGTTAAGCCCAAAAAAATTATTCGATGTTAACTTATATGGATATTTTTATAGGAGTCTAATGGTGTGGCAGTCGGTGATAACGGCCAAGATAAAGCAACAAAAAATCATGGAAAAATTCCAGAAAGAAGTAATGGCTAAAAAGGTGAGTGCATTAGACTCTGAGAAATGTTGATTTTTGTGGAGGGAGGAAAACCGGAGAAAAAAACCGCGTAGTGACCGATTTCACCTGCGCAAGTCCAAGTTGCACTCACTAACTTGCTGGTAGATTCGCGCTAAACCATTGGTAGTGATTTGGGAGCATAATTGCAAATTTTCATAAACATATGAACATGTGTCTGCGAGCAGTACGCTGAAATTTTTGGTTTTTCGCTGCTGTCAATCAAACCTAATCAGTCGGTACCTTTCATATGTTTGACTGGTGGAAGCGAAAACCAAATTTCGGCGTGCAACTTGGAGACGCAGAGTTCGCATGTTTATGAGAATTGTCGTAAACGAGCCCGAGAAGCACTACTCGAATTGCAGGATCGAGTTTTCGTCTTATGACTGCAAGGGGGAGTGCTAAGAAAGACTGTCTGAGGTCACAGAAGCATTAAAATATGAATTTAAACTAAAAGACCTTTTTGTTGCAGGTTGGTCGGATGTTCAAGGAATGGCGTGCGGCTTTAAAACAGGCTCAGAAGCACAATCAACTTGTAAGCATTCAAATGAGCAAGCACAACAAGCTGGTTCTCCAGGGATGTATGAGACAATGGAAGAAGTACATCCAGAAATGTCGAGCCGACAAACACTTCAATATCGTTCTTACTGCACGGGTATACATAATTATCATTTGATATCTGGATAAAATAATTTATCTTTATTTGTTCATTCCTTCCTTTCTTTCCTCCTTCCTTCCTCCCTTTCTTCCTTCCTTTTCTTCCTTTTTTCCTTGCTTCCTTGCTTTCTCGCTTGCTTGCCTCCTTGCTTGCTTGCTGGCTGGCTGGCTGGCTTGCTTGCCTGCTTGCTTCCTTGCTTCCTTCCCTCCTTCTTTCCTTCCTTCCTTCCTCTCTCTCTCTTTTCCTTTCCTCGTTTTTCTCTTCTTTCTTTTCCTTTCATCTGACAATGTTTGTGGTTTTCTTGTAGTTCTTTTTGAATTGGAAATCAAGATTTAATGAAAGAATGGAACAAAAACAGAAAGAAAAGGTATGTACTAAGAGAATTCAAAAGTCCATTCCATTCCTTGATGATGCATACAAATAATACATTCAGAGAACTTTTTAACCATTAGCTTTCAAATTGATGGTCCTCCGACTAGAATGTCCTAAATTGAAACTTTTAGCCACTATTTCTCTGTGTATCAACTGCTTACATTTAACACCAATCTTTTGTTCTTACAGGAATTAGGAGATATTGCTTTAGATCATTACCATCATCGCCTGAGGTATATGTTGACCGAAATGTTGATGCTTTGATTTAATTAATGTGAAGTATGATCATCTGGGTGTGTAGTCTTGAGAAAGACTGTTAGTTGGTGGTAACTGACATTTCGACAACCTGAACGGAAGTCATCTTCAGAGTTTAGTTCTAATTTATGCTCATAATTTTTATAGGGGGAGAAAAATTGAAAGACTTGTGAGTTAGTCTTGCTCTGACTTTCATCAATCCGAAAAGTCGTTTCAAAGTATCATTAAGATTTAATAGTTAAACTTCATGACTCTATTTTTTCCAACTGCATTTTTAATTGCCCTAATTCACTATGACGTCACATCAAAACAATCTTCAGCAATCTATTGTTTAAACGCAAAGGATCTTGGTCGTTGGATGGGGTCAAATCAACGCAAATTCACCGAAGATTGTCCTAAAACCCGTATCAATCCACAAAGAGAAGTAGAATAACTAGCAAACGCTCAGAATATTTTTGAGTACATATTAACACATATTATATCTGAAAACCAGGCCATTTTAGATTAAACTGTTTCGCTAGGAGCAAATTTTGTTGAATTTTCTATTGGATTTGGCGATTCTATCCCCCACATAAACAAGTCGTGATGTCATAGTGAATTAGGTCAATTGTCTTTTTAAATAGAAAACTATGCTTCCGCTCCTGGTATTATGACGTCCTTGTGGGAAAACATCTCGAGATGAAACAGCAACAACTAGTACACAAGCATTTTCATTTATGGAAGAAGAAACAGAGGCTGAAAACAATTGCAAGTGAACTGGTAAGATTATCAAAAACTTTACGTAAGAAAACAGATAAAAAATTCTAAAAATCACTTGTTGTCAAAACTGGTTGTTGTCTTTGATTGAAAATGCAGGGACGGATCCAAGAATTTGTTCAGGGAGGGGGGAAGCGCACATAGTTAACCAAGGGAGGGGTGCACCCCTTTAGAATCAAAGGGGAAAACATAATTATGTATTGGTTAAATCTTTGAAGTAGGGGCACGAAGTCGAACCAGGGAGGGGTGTGCACCCTTGCACCCCTCCCCTGAATCCACCACTGGAATGGTTGTAAAGAGTGATGTTTTGGGAAAAAAACTGTAATGTTTTTATGGACTTGTCTAAAGCGTTTTTCCATTTCAAAGGGTGATCGACAACTGTATTCCAAGTACTGGGGGAAATGGAGAAACCAACTTGTTCGTAAACGAGTGTCTGAGCTCATGATGAAGCACGAAGAAAAGAAACTGCTATCAGAGGTACTGGGATACTATGTTGCAACCACACTTTTTTAAAATACATTGTGCAGGGATCAGTGGCAGATCTGAGAATTTTAAAGAGGGTTCCGAATGTATGCATGCAAAAAGCTGGTGCTATCGGCTTCACAAAGAGGGGTTCCAATTTTAATGTACTGTGAGTAAAGAACATGATTGGCTTCACAAGATCTCACAATAGGGGGTTCCATGGAACCAATGGAATCACCTGACAATTTTAACCCTTTCACCACTCGTGGCCCCTTTAGAGGCCACTAGAAAAATATACCCACAACACTCATGGCTTCTTTAGTGGCCATATCATTAGCATACAAGTTTTACTCCAAAACGACACCATATTTGTATTTGGGGGTCTAGCAAGGGTTCGAGTAAAAAAATAACATTATTTTACTTCCTTTATTCCAAAATGTATTCTTTTTTGTGATAATTTAGTTTTAAGTAAACATATGCAATTTGGGTGAAAGTACCAAATTAGCTGGTGTACAGGGTGCATTAAGAAAAAAAACGAGTGGTGGTGAAAGGGTTAAAAAGCTTAATGTTCCTCTGGCTCGATAGAATGAGAAATCACTCCCAAGTGGTAGATTAAAATGCCAGATATAATTGAAGTCTTAAACCTCTTTTTTGTGGAGAGAGAAGTACAGATCAAATTGAACTATACTAGCCATCATTGTATTAGTTTTCAGTCATAATTTGGTCCTAGTCCTAGAATAGAAATGTAAATTGACAGAATGCATTTGATTTTTTAAGGTTTTTGGTGCATGGTATAAGCTTACCATGATAAGACGAAGACTTCTGATGGAATGGAACATCGCAGTGGTTGAGAAATGGTTTAGAAAGTGGATGCAGAAGTACAACGAGTCTTAGGTTAAACAGTACTATCACACATATGTAGGCTGGGACTTATCAGCATCCATATTAGAGTGCATACCATATATATCTGTGATAAACGTTAATTAACAAAATCGTACAAATTAGTGCAAAGTTTTGCAAACCTGCAATTGTTAGATCTTGTGCCTGAGATCAGTAATATATTTCTATGATTTTTTTATCAGATATGATTTAAACTGTAGATATAGAATCATATTATAATTTTACAGATGACAGAATTAACAAATATTTTGTATTACTATTTTTATCCATTTTCATTTTGTAAATCGATTTTTTTAAATCAAAGTATGCCATTGTACATTAAAAAAATATTAAAGATTGTATATCTTTTTGTTTTAAGTACGTTTGAAAGCATTTATTTCTAAAGATCCAATCTTGGAGTCTCAGTCAAATCCAATTAGTGGTCTATCATCAATGCTGCGCTTTGATTGGATGCGCTACTACACCTTTTGCTGTTCATTAACCGCAAAGGAATATTCATTAAATCAAAGAAGCATTGTCATTAGAGCGAACAGGCATACAATAAGGCGAACGGAGTCTCAAGAGTGCGATGGATAGCATGGGTGGCATTCGCGGCTAACGCGTCGTCTTTCACCGCTGTGAGTGCAACGGGTCGGGTCGCTGGTTCGAGCCCTGCGGTCGCCACATGTGAATTGAGTTTGTTTGATGCATTGTTCTCTCCTATGCTATGAGGGTTTTCTCCGGGTTCTCCGGTTTCCATAAAAATCAACATGTGAGTTGAGCGTCGTGTGCATAGAATATTAAATGTAGTGGTAGTGCATGTGAGCAGTGTCCCCAATTAGTGTGAAAAAGTGCTAGAACGACTAGACTTAAATAAAGTGATTTATTTATTAATTTATTTTGGAACATTCATTAAGAAATTTAGCATTGAATTTGACAGGCAATCATGAATATGTTTGCGTGAGTTCATTAACATTTTCGAACTTTCATTAACGTTTTGGTGCAGACAATAAACCACAAAACACATTCAATACAGTCACTGTTTTGGACATTTATTTACGCAATACAAAATAAGTATATTGTGCTTTTACAATTGTAGATTTTCAAATACAATAAAGTGAATTTATCCTCGAATGTGTTCTCTATTTAAACGTGGACGATATGTTTGCATGTAGTTGTTAATTACTTAATGAACCCACGCAAACATATTCATGATCGTCAAATTCAATGCTAAATTTCTTGATGAACGTTCCATCGCATTGAGACTCCGTTCGCCTTAGTGTATGCCTGTTCGCTCTAATGACAATGCTTCTTCGCTTCAATGAATATTCCTTTGCGGTTAATGAACAGCAAAAGGTGTACTAGGCTATATACGTTATAGCCTACTAGTAGCGAAAAGTACCAGCTTTGAAAACAAAAACATTAAATTTACTTTAATTCAAAACTTGTTTGTATTTATATATCAGACCGACAAGTTGGATTTGATTAAAACAATAAGTCCTCTTGCTGTAATAGCTTACAGTGTGCGAGTCACTAGCCCATTTGGGTATGAGGACTAATAATTGCTAAATAGCCTTTGGCACAGGTCACATGACCATACTACTCACCCACCCTCTCCTCCCTTAATCAAGCCGTTGTGACAAAATGAACACCAGTTAGGGTGGCATGACAACACTAAAATCGTGCATAGGAGACTACAGTGCCCAATCGTATTAAGGAAGCACTATCCGACAGATAAATCCTTATCCAGTTGATAAGTTGATGCTTTTATCCAATAGATTTATCTGTCGGATAGTTCTATCCACACTTCATACAACCGGGCCCTGTTGAACAAAGAAATGATGCTCTAGGGAATGACGTGGTATGTAATTGTGTAATAATAGTATAGCAATAGTAATAATAATAGTGGAAACCTTCATTAAGAAGACACAGAGCAAGGTCCCATAGATGTTCACTTCACAGATGTACCACTGCATAAATATATTTAAAGTTATCTTAGTTATTTTTCTATAGTTGATAGAAAAGCTAGCAATCCTGTTCT
This sequence comes from Actinia tenebrosa, assembly GCF_029948245.1. Classification (NCBI taxonomy): domain Eukaryota; kingdom Metazoa; phylum Cnidaria; class Anthozoa; order Actiniaria; family Actiniidae; genus Actinia; species Actinia tenebrosa. Next base: position 9,285,743 of record NW_028292574.1, read on the forward strand.
TTTGTTGTCATCTTTAGACTTAGTTTCTGGCTGCCACGTTCCTCCCAGGCTCTTTAGCTTATTAATACGTACTTTATTTCTCCATTTTCTCTTTGCTGATGCTGACAACGAGCTATAATTCTCTGGTAATTCTGTTTGAAGCCCAGAGGCAGGAGTAGTTGGTGCCCCTTCTCTACCTTCTATCCTCTTTTTCTTCTCTTTCTGACGAATTATTTTCTCACTTCCATCGTAAACTGTAGTCTTTTTACAAACCAAACACAATATATTAATGGTGCTTTTCTTTTTTCGTCGTGGAGAGCAATTCTTTGAATTATTCTGTAATTTTTTAGCGTCTTTTTTCTTGTTCTTTGATGAAATTTTCTTAGAGATTCTTGTCTTCGAGTTCAAACCATCAAACAAACTTCCACAATATTGACAGATTTTTTGCAAAAACGACGAACATTTGTCGTCTCGTTGTAGCTGTTGATATTTAGAAAAGTAATATCTCGATAATTCAGGCGCAATTTTAGCGTAATTGAGTCCTATGGCCCATAAAAACTGCGAACGTCTATTTTCTTCTGATATTTTAGACGCCATCTTGTGGAATTTTTTCCCGAATGTCCGCTGAATGTTCGTAAAACTTTTCGTAAGAAAGTCGGCATCGTCTCGTTTACCGTGTTTCCGGTTTGCGAACGTAAGACGAATGCCCTAAATTTGTATTATTAAATCTCAACAAAATCTCCAAGATTTTTAAGATAAATTCGATAGCTTACGATTATATTTAAGAAGCGTTTAATAAGCTAAATAACATTATCTTTATTAAAAGAAAATTTATAGCAGATTGACCAAAAAGAAGCCGAAAAGATTCCGACGGCTAGCCGAGATTTGGAAAACAGGAAATTCCAGCGGCGATGGTCAATACACATGCGTAGTAGGTATTAATTTTGGACAAGTAAATCGGCGGGAAGGAAGATGGCGGCGAACCTGAGCAAAGCTAAGGTTATGGGTTCGTGTATTAATGGGCATCTAAACAAGAACGACACTGCGATGTCGGATTCAGGCTCAAATCCAGATAAAGTTGTCATTCTAGATGCCGGAGCACAGTATGGGAAGGTATGTAGTCTTTCTCTTCTTATCTAAAACTCATTGTATCTTCATGCCTACGGCGAACTACAAACACTCTTCTCAAAAAAATTATAAGCTATAAAAAAATTTCTGTTTTTCTCAGTGTCTTATTCACTTGCTTGATTACCTGTTAAGTTTCTGGTATCTTAACTCAGTTGTTTGTATTATCAACTGGCTATTAAAGAAATCGTTTTGTGAATTTGTAGTATTATAATTTTTCTATCTACGAGATACGAAAAATACCTATAAGAATTTAACAAATTTAAATAACGTGATTTCAATTGATTGCTTCTCAATTTTGTCCAATGTATTACAGAAGTTATAGTATTTAACCTTATTCTTTTAAATGTTTTTTAGTTCTTAGTAATAGGATATCTGGTTGACTCTCGCTCGATCGTTGATCGCTGATTTATAGTACAAAATATCTAAGCTTAATGTTTAAATTTTCATGTTGGAGAAGAATTTGAATATTTCCTCTTCCACGTGCTTGCACTGGACAAACAAAAATAACGAAAAAATAAACTTATGTGTCCTGATGAGAGTGTAGCTAATGTCGTTATTATTTTGGTAGGCTATATGTATATAATATGTATGGCTATACTTATTATACCAAATAAATGTAGCTAAGAAAAATTGGCAAATTTACATCATAATGAGACACATTGCTGAATCTATATTACTATTGAAATAACAACCTCCCTTTCTTTTGTTTTTGTTTTTAATTAATTTAGTTTATAATCTCAATTCCTATGGTCTACGTTCTTTCTCAGTTGCTGCTCCGCTGCTCTGGAACTCTCTACCTTCTTCAATTAGAGATATTTCCAGTTTATCTTTACTTAAATCTAAACTCAAGACTCATTTATTTAATTTAGCTTTTTCTTTATAACCATATTATCTATCTTATTTATTTATTCCTTTAACGTATGTTACTAAGCGCTTAGAACAGACTTGTATAAGCGCTATAAAAGTCATATATTATTATTATTATTATTGTTGTTGTTGTTGTTTTCTAATGAGTTTGACATAATGTAAAATCCCAGTTACAAGCTACCCTAGGCCTATATGCATTATTAATGCAGCCATGGCCTGGCCCTGCAAGGATTCCCAAGAGAGTCAAAAGAAAAAAAATTGTGGCAGCCATTGTGGTGCCATTAACAATGGATACTAATGAGAAATCTTTTGTTAAATGGCACCAACATGGCCGAGATGACGTAATATGCTATCCAAGAATATGTATTATTAAGGGGTTTCGATGAGCTTATAGCAATGTTAGTTTATTTTGCTTATAACCAAGGCAAAAAAGAGAAACAAAACAATTAATGATAATAATGGTAGTTTCTTACTACACCCGGCTAGCTCAGTTGGTAAGAGCGTCAGTTGGTTTTAAAATAGGGGACATAAAAGAACCTGTTGAATTATTCTTATAAGAGTAGGGATTGTCTCCCGGTTCAACAGCCTATCCCAATCTGGAGGCATAATACTAATCTACTAAGAATACACACTCATGATTGTAAGCTGCACGGCTGCCAACAGTGCCTTAATATGCATCCCGTAAAGTACTCCACTGGTCATGAATGTAAAGCGCATTGAGATATTTGAAATGCGTTATAAGAAACTCCCATTATAAGACACTTTTTTTTTCCTCACTATTTACTGATATTATTTTATTGTTATTCTTCAAAGGTTATTGATCGTAGAGTAAGAGAGTTGTGCATTGAATCAGAAATGTTGCCACTAGACACCTCTATATTTACTATGCAAGAAAAAGGTTACAAGTAAGTTTCAATATAACCTTACAATAGAGGCTTTCCACCATCACATGCCAGCACCCATAATACAGCTTGGACTGCCTATGGTGGAATGGCAGAACAATAAAATCCCTTTACTCTTGGGAATTGAATTCTTTCTCATGTAAAATGATTGTATTTTTCCTGTCTTCTAACATGGCTGCCGTCACGTGATGGTGCAAAGCCTCCATATATTATGCTTTTAACCTATTGGGAATCAAGGGTGGTGTAGTGGTAGTGCACTCTCCTCTCACCTCTGGCATCTCGGGGTCGATTCTTGGACTCGGCATCATGTGTAGAGTTACTTTGAACTCTCCCTTGATTTGAGAATTTTTTCATGTCCAATTTTCCTCCCTTTGAAAATTCAGTACTAAATTCTGCAAGTTAGATCAGCCCATCAGCCCAGAGGTTGTTTCAGGGTTCAATCTGTGAGTTAGCCATGCCCTGACTTAGATCAGCCCAGAGATTGTTTCAGGGTTCAATCTGCGAGTTAGCCATGCCCTGACTTAGATCAGCCCAGAGATTGTTTCAGGGTTCAATCTGTGAGTTAGCCGTGCCCTGACTTAGATCAGCCCAGAGGTTGTTTCAGGGTTCAATCTGTGAGTTTTGCCAAGCCCTGACTTAGATCAGCCCAGAGGTTGTTTCAAGGAAGAATGGTCAAATCACATCATATATTATCCATGTAAAATAGTATTAGATAACAGTCTTTTATTTTGTTGATATTTCTTCCAGAGCAATAATAATATCAGGCGGCCCAGGAAGTGTGTATGCTGAAGACGCTCCAAAATATGACCCTGCTATTTTTACTCTTGGGATCCCTGTGTTAGGAATATGCTACGGAATGCAGGTATTGTACAATAAATTTGTGCTTCAGTCTATTGTCCATCGCTGTGTAGCTTGGTTTCCTTTCCTTTGACAGGGCTTAGAATAGCAACCCGTCAAAAATGCATACTTCACAAGCGAATTGACTGACTTGTATTTCTTCCTAGATGAGAATATGTGGACCTTATTCCCAAGCACTATAACTTATCTATATTTCTATATCTTCATGTATTTCATAAGTGCTATACGGTCCACATATTCTCATCTTTGCTTCATAATTACCATGACCTAACATCTATTTCACCCTGGCCTGCTCTCAGTCTGACCTCTAGCTCAGCTGGTAGAGCATCGGTTGTACAATTATAAAGGTCTTGGGTTTGATTCTCAGCGAGGTCGGAAATTAATTTTTCCGAATTTAATTCCAAGGGCTTTTGCCCTAGAATAACCTCGTTCCCAAGCACTATAACTTATCTATATTTCTTTATCTTCACGTATTTCTTCCTAGATGTTAAACAAAGAGTTTGGAGGAACAGTTGTTAAAAAAGATGAAAGAGAAGATGGTGTATTCAAGATCACTGTGAAGCCATCATGCCCCCTCTTCAAGGGACTTGATGCAGACCAAGAGGTTCTACTTACACATGGAGACTCGATTGATAAAGTAGCTAATGGTTTAAAAGTAACTGCTAAATCTGGAAACATCGTTGCTGGTTAGTGTATTATCTTTATCGGGCCGATAAAGCCACCTGATGTGTACTTGAAGTCTCATATGAGACTTGGTAGCTCAGTGGTTAGAGCATGGCACCAGAATCACCAGGGCACTGGTTCAAATCCCATTCAAGACTCTGAGTCTTTCAATTTGCAGCTGCATAAGTTGCTTCACATACTGCGAGGATCAGTTCAATTTGAAACAATACGAGCGCAGTACAAATATATATTTCATATATGTTCTCATACACATACTATTATCTTTATGCTGCCTTGTGTTTACCAGAATAGACCTACAGACTAAAATAGTTTAGAATTTTCCTTTCAAAATGTTATTTAAATATTGTTAAGAAATCAAGAAATTGTTTGAAAAAATTGCACACAGTTAGGATTCAGACTTTCCATCAACTATGAATACTCTGAATAATAATCTTATATGCGTACTGATGATGAAAGTTGCTATATTCTCTGAACATTTTAAAGTAATGTTTAATAAACAAGCAGGAGTGTTTTATCGGGTATAAAACATGTGACGTAGCCGAGTGGTTTTAGACCCGATAAAACACGATCTGTGAGTTTATTAAACGGCTTAAAAAACTCATGATGTAAGTTCTCATAATGTACCAAATTCTTTACGAAATGAACCAAGTTTGATAGAGAAAATCCAAGTTAAAGTTTATGCAAATGAAGACAAATCTATATCAGATATAAAACCTCCTTCATGGTCATGATTTATATTGTGTTTCCTTCATGAATTATTAATGCGCTTTTTAAATAGCATTTAGACTTGCATGTTTTGTCTTTAAATCTCTAGGTTTTGAATTTAGAGTACACTAATGTGTAAGCACAAAAGACTACCATTTTTTTAACCTTGTTATTGTGTTCTCGTAGGAATTGAACATGAGTCAAAGAAACTTTATGGAGTTCAGTTTCATCCGGAAGTAGATTTAACTTTAGAAGGAGCAACCATTTTCAAAAATTTTCTTTATGGGGTAAGAGTATAATAGTTAAATAATAATAAGTATATGTAATAGGACTCCATGGTGAGGAAAATTCCAAGGACTGACAAAATTGGATAAGGCCATAGGCCGAGTCCAATTTGGCAGTCAGAGGAATTTTTCAAGTCTAATTATTTCTTGATTGGGGAGCATGATATCCCCCTACCTATTAATAATGTACAGTTTTCTTTCTGTGTATTCATTCAGATGCATATTTTCATTTTGATCTAGATTGCTGGTCTTTGTGGTACATACACTGTTGAGAGTAGGCTACAGTCCTGTCTTAGAGAGATTAAGCAGACAGTAGGCAACAATAAAATATTGGTAAGAACAATATGATTAATCTTCTGAGTTTCTTTCGGCTAGTCACAATACTCCGTTTTACGGTTTCATTCAGTGACCACGAATAATAGTTCCTAACGGAGACTGGAGTTTCCGCGCATAGCCAAACTACAGTTTATCATGCATAGTAACTTGCCTTGGCTTGGAACTATTATTCGTGGTCACTGAATGGAACTGTAATTAGATCTTATTAACCGAGTGGGAGGTCTGTACTGGATAATCTTGACTGAGGTCTGTACTCAACCGAGGTCAAGATTATCCCGTACAGACCAACCAAGCTCGGTTCATAAGAGTTTTATTATATGACCATTTTTCATTGAAAAGGACAAAATGTTTTCTCCGTAAGATTAATCTGCGATCGGACCGGTTAATAATGGAGAATCTAGACCAGTCCGTGATGCAATCTATCCAATCAGATTGCTTGATTTGCTTAGAGTGTCCATGCTCTAAGATTCACGGTCATATAATATAATGGAGTATTGATAGATTATTTCTATACTTACTTTCCTGATGATATATATTTACAGGCATTGTTGAGTGGTGGTGTAGATTCAACAGTATGTGCTGCTCTGCTTCATAAGGTAATTAGATATACATGTAAAATAACACAAAAAATGTGATTCATCCTGTGAAACCAGGAACTAGTCACTTACACGGGTGGTGTGCGCTTCTAATGCAGTCGTCTCTCACCAATGTGACCCGAGTTTGAGCCCAGTGGTGCTCGGTTTCGTATGTGAGTAGAGTTGTTTCTTGGTTCTTTCCTGTGCTTCGAGGGTTTTTCTCCAGGTTCTCCAGTTTTCCTCCCTCTGCAAAAATCAACTTCTAAATTCCAATTCGATCTTGGGCTTTCACCTAGCATGGTTCTGAGGGTTACATTCATGATTGTCCCACTCTGTGATTACAGCCAAAATGGGTAGATTTTTTTAACATGATAAATCAATGTTTGAACTATATTTTGTTGTACATTTTTGAAGCACCCAGCCCTATTGTTGGTATTAGACTTATTCCAACAGCCTCCTTGTTGGCAAAGTTTGTTGGGCACTGGTCTGTTTTGCATGTGGTTGTCGGCTAAAGCCCAGTGGCTGGACCAGCACACAGGGCTTTAAAAATATCTGAGTAGAAGGTGCTCCCTTTGCCCTAAAATATCTGCAAATTCTTAAGCTGCCGATAGACGCTGCAATTTTTCTCACGCTGGCTACGCAATTTCCCATTTTTTTTGCAGTGAAAAATTGCAATGTCTACTATATCAAAAAGGTTTGAAATGAACTTCTGGGTAAAAATCAGTATTAAATCCTGATTGGCTAGTCTGAATAGGATTATTGCATTGCGAGTAATAGATGGGTGATAGACGCTGCAATTTTCAGTTTTTACAATTTTACGGCAGGCAATTCTGAAAAGGTTGCAGAGAAAAGTTCAAACTTTTTGATTTTCTGCAACAACTTTTGCGTTGCGAGACATCGTTGCTGTCAAAGTTGCGGGGCATGATACACGCTGAGATTGTGTCTCGCACTGGCAATGCAATGGAAAATTTGAGATTGCATTGTCAGCGTGAAAAAAGGTTGCAGCGTGTATCAATAGCTTTAGACTTTAAATTACATTTATCCTCATTAAAGCAAAGAGGGCAACAGATTTTCAAGTTGTGTCTGTCAATTAACACCCTCTAAATAAATAAATTATCATTATGGATATTTTTTTAGGCTCTGGGTGTAGATAAGGTGGTTGCTGTACATATAGACAATGGATTCATGAGAAAGCAAGAAAGCCAGCAAGTACAAGAATCTCTTAAATGTCTTGGCTTGAAGCTCAAAGGTACAGAACTGATAGATTGTACTATTAGCTTGTAGTCGGGTAGATAAATAGCCAAATCTAAAGACCCTTGCATTTTGAGGTCAAAGCAACTAAATCTGGAGGACAAAACAAAAGCATACTCCACTCATTGAATACTGTGCTCAAAAATGGCCCTACATGTATTCCATCCTCTATCTATAGTATCGTATGTACATGTTGCAATGTCACTTTTTTTTTTTCAGTTGTAAATGCTGCGATAGAGTTCTACAATGCATCTACTGTGATATCAGGAAGAAAAGACCAACCTGCTGTCAAGAAACAGCTCACAAAGACACTCAACCTGACCATCAATCCTGAAGAGAAAAGAAAAATCATTGGAGACACTTTTATGAAGGTGAGAGTAGGTCTGGGTGTAACTCTTGAGCACAGGGAGCCCAATTTAGATAAAATAGTTAAACAAGGAAGAATGCAAGAAACTCATTTGATGATTAACCTTCTTATTGGTTGTCAGGTGGCAGATGATGTTGTTAAAGAATTAAAGCTAGATACCAGCACAACATTCCTTGCCCAAGGTAAAGTAGTTGTTGTAATGGCAATAACGTTAGTACTTTCACTGTGTTGTTCCCTTATTTTATCTCCCTTATTTTCACATCTAAAAAAATCATTGAGTAGAACTCTTAGGAATCGCATTAAATAGTAAAAATTCACCAAAATTGTATTTCATTGATGATTATATATTAAACAGAATATTACATGGCCGCTTGAGGATACAGATTTTATCTTCTCGTGTGGAGAATATCTTACTCGTTTGCTGTTCTCACTCGTAAGATATAATCTTAACACTTGAAGATAAATTCTTTATCTCCAAGTAGACCTGTAATATCCTCTATTTACACTACTCTCATCTTCTAAATGTATGTGTATAGTTTAGAGACAGTTTGAGTTAGTTTAGAGACAGTTTGAGTTAGTTTAGAGACAGTTTGAGTTAGGTTAGAGACAGTTTGAGTTAGTTTAGAGATAGTTTGAGTTAGTTTAGAGACAGTTTGAGTTAGTTTAGAGACAGTTTGAGTTAGTTTAGAGACAGTTTGAGTTAGTTTAGAGACAGTTTGAGTTAGTTTAGAGATAGTTTGAGTTAGTTTAGAGACAGTTTGAGTTAGTTTAGAGACAGTTTGAGTTTAAAACTGTCAGTGTGTCTTTCTATAGGAACACTTCGACCGGACTTGATTGAAAGTGCATCTCACTTAGCCAGCTCCAAGGCTTGTGCCATCAAGACACATCACAATGATACAGAAATAGTACGAATCCTAAGAGAATCGGTAAGTCAAAATTTAGTGTTACGTATAGTGTTCGGCTTGACCTGTTGCAGCCAATAGAAGGGAAGAGTTGCTGAAGTTAATCAAAAGTGAAAACTATGAATGTTTCCTTGGTCCCGAAAAATGTGTTTAATTTATTGATGCATATTCTTGTCTATATTTGTTTAGGGTCGTGTAGTTGAACCACTCAAAGATTTCCACAAAGATGAAGTTCGGCAGTTGGGTATAGAACTTGGTTTACCTCAAAGTATAGTACAAAGACATCCATTTCCAGGTAGGACAAAGAACAAACTATACTGAAACATCCTAACAGAAAATAAAACTATCAAAAACCATGAGTATCTTTGACTTTGCTGAATTCTTCCTTTTGTTGTTTCATTGTTTCCCTGTCTTTCCTTGTCTTTCCTTTTATTTCCAGCCCTTCCCATTCTTTTTCCCATTCTATTTCATTTCCCTTCCATTCCTTTCTTTCCATTTCTCATTTCCTGTTTCCCTTCTATTTATTTCCTGTGGCTTTCCTTCCTCGCCCTCTTCCTTGCTTTTTCCTTTTCCTATGCCTTCCTTTCTCTTTCCATTTCTCTTCTTTTTCTATTATTTTTTCGTCCACTGTGTATCAAAATTTTGAGAGCCAACCATAATTAAAAGAACAAGAGACCATGAATGAAATAATTTCCTACCATCAGAGTTCGTGCTACTCCTTAAACCTCTTGAAAACTCCTTGAATTTAATTCACGTTTTCAAGGGCACTTGGAAAGCTCTTGAATTTTACGATTTTAGCGAAGCTCCTTGAAAACTCCTTGGATTTTTGCTTTGATCATTACTTGCATGTTTCCGAAATAGATCTAGTCAGAAAGATCGGAAAATCTGAAAGTCGGCTATGTGCAACCACCGTGTAAAACCTTGGCATAGTTAGCTAAACATACTCCTTGAAAATTCATTTTTGAGTCCTTGTATACTCCTCGAATAGTCCTTGAATTTTAAGTGGTTACCTCAGCACGAATCCTGTACCATTCTTTTAACTATTTAACTCATCTGTTGTCTTGTCTTAGGTCCTGGCTTAGCCATCCGTGTGATATGTGGAGAAGAACCATACCAAGGCAATGATTTCGCAGAAACAAACATTGTACTTGGACAAATAGTGGACTTTGCAGCTGCTGTGTTGAAGGTATGCAACCCTGTACTCTGATTAGGGACCTTAAGCTGCAGGACGGCAACGTGGGCGACAATGTCGGCGAAATTGAGGCGCTTCAACCTTCTATAGTATTATTATTTCGTGTTTAACTAGTATTTTACTCAATAAGAATCCCCGTTTTAGAGTGAAATGACGTCTTTTAGGAACGCTTTTCTTATAACGAAAATCAGCAAAGATAAGCTTTTGGCGTAGCCGTAAAAATAGGACATTACTTTCAGCATAAGACGGCAATGATGCATAGTATTTCGTACATTGCAACGAGTATCTATTGAATAGCACAATTAGTGCTATTGTATGGTTGCCGTCGTCGTCGTCGTCGTTGCCGTCCTGCAGCTTAAGGTCCCTAATAATATGATGAGCGACGGCATTGTCAAAAACAAGTCGAAAGAGGAATCTCAAAAGACTCAAATCTTTTCAAATTCTTGAAGCATAGAGCAGTTTTCGTATGTATGACTACATAAAAAGCTCAGTGCTGGGCGTGCCGTTCCGTGACCTTGCTGCTTTCTTGAATTTTATTGACTGATTTTTTCACGCGCAATGTGATTGTTCTGACAGTGCCGTGACATTGGCGTGACCGTGTCCGCGCCATTTTTACTTGCCATGTTCCGGGTATTTGATTGGATGGAGAGTAAATTTTCGCGCAATGTGATTGGTTTGGCGTATAACTTAGTGTGTCACGCCCGTGTTCGAGCCGCGAGCTTTTCACAGTGATGTAAAAACTGCTCTACTATATTATTCAGTCTTGTTTATTACCAGGGTTCGTGCTACTCCTTAAAAACCTTGAAAAGTCCTTGAATTGAAAACACGTTTTTAAGGGCGCTTGAAAAGCCCTTGAAAATAGGGGAAAACGTCAAAACTCCTGGAATACTCCTTGAATTTAATACAAACTTAATGTTATTTCTAACTTACCTTTTAAAAGAAATAACGATTAAAATTGATTGAAGAGTTTCTGGTTGCTTGTTAGTGGTTGGTTGCGTGTCATGCTCGTTTTTTGTCTAAGCTAGTGGCCCCGGCTGAATTAGCTGCACTTTAACATTGAATCAATGTTTAAACCACGTTCTAATCCAAAAAACTTTGTGCCTTGAAAATCGAATTTTTGTGCTTGAAAAGTGCTTAAAAAGTCCTTTAATTTTGTAACGAGAATGTAGCACGAACTCTGTATTATGTTACTATCAACAGCCGCATTCCCTTCTTCGTCGCGTCAAGAACAGCACCACAGAAGAGGAACGCGATGTCTTGATGCAAATCACTAGCAAGTTCAAAATCATCGCAACCTTGTTACCCATCAAGTCAGTGGGTGTCCAGGGAGATGGCCGAACATATAGCTATGTAGTGGCTCTGTCCAGTAATGATCATCCCGACTGGCCGTCACTCATGTTTATGGCTAGAATCATCCCTAAAGTTTGTCATAATATTAACAGGTTGGTGGTTGACATTTTATTTATAGATTCCTTGCATTGATTTCGTAGAGGAATTGTTCTGGTGGACAAAACATTAGGTCGTCATTCCCGGAACAATTTCTCTCAGAACTCAGTGCAAGGGGTCGAAGAGCTGGCAAAAAATATAGAATAATTTGACATTTAGGAAAGACCGGTGGAAAGAAAAAAAGGGTGATTATGTAATGCGAATGTTAAACCTGTGACGTAGTCAAGAGGACGTTGGGTACCTTTGATCCGCCTTCCCATTAACAGTTTATTTGCAACTTGGGGGGAGGGGAGGGATGGTATTTTTAGGTTAGTGGTCCCCCCTGAAATCACGGATTTTCCCACTGTTTTATCGTGAAGAAGTAATCATGATTACGTAAATACCTAATTACACAGTCTAGGTCCAGTGGTCAGGGCTTATTTTCCTTTGACCAAAAAATTAGCGTTGTCAGAGTTGGATGTAAATTTGAATTAACAGAAGTCATCGCAACCCGGCTAGCTCAGTTGGTAAAAGCGTCGGTCTGTTGTGCGGGAGGTCGGACCAACACTCAGGGTCTTAAAGTAACTGAGGAGAAGGTGCTGCCTTTGTAATCATATCTGCAAATGGTTAGACCTTCAAGTGGCTCGGATGACCACGTTAATGGCGGTCCCGTCCCTAATTAACTAGAGACGTTAAAAGAGGACCACGAGTTCATCAGTTGAATTACTGTCAAGTGTTATCCTCTTTAAACAAAGTTAATTTATTTAATTATTTTAGTCATTACGAGAAAAATACAAGATTTTTTTCCTCAAGGAAATTGATGCAAATAATATACTCACAAATAAATCCCGTCTTTATTGTTCTTCACAGAATATGTTATGCGTTTGGAAAGAGAATCAAATATCAGATACAAGATATCACACCAACTTACCTATCGCTAGGCGTTTTGAGCCAACTACGTCAGTGTGATCACGTGGCACATTCAGTTCTCAGTGAAAATGGTAGGTAACCAAGCCTTGTTATGACGTCGTGTAGTTGCGTCATATGTTGTATTATGTTATTGGTCCAATCCATTCTCAGGAAACGAGGCAGACACACTAGTGAAACGTTTGCGCATGTGGTCTTCTCTTTTCCGAGATATAAACATTTGAAATATCAATATGCAAAAGAGATGACATAAATTCAAGAATGCGTTACATTTTACAAGTGAAATAACCTAAAAGTGTACAAAGCCATATCTTTCAGTTTAAGATGATTTGCAAATGAAAAAAACAGAGTACTTTCCACAACAGCATTTTTGCATAACAAATTAGTCTTGAATTTACGTCATCTCATTTGCATATTGATATTTCAAATGTTTATATCTCGGAAAAGAGAAGACCAAATACAAAAATACTGCAACCATACTACTAAACTGGTCAAATACAAGCGATTTTGAAAGAAAAAGAAATTCCTTGATATACACTTTAATTCATGCGCAAACTTTTATACTCAGTTCCGTGGTTACGTCATAGATGCCGTTGTATTATTGTCTGCTTAATTCATTCCATTTATTTTAGGCTGTCTGCTGAATATTAGTCAGATGCCAATAGTCTCGATACCAGTTCACTTCGACCGAGACCCGATCGACCACATTCCTTCTTGTCAGCGGTCTATGGTCATTAGGACTTTTATTACTAATGATTTTATGACGGGTATTCCTGCTACTCCAGGGCAACACCTTCCACTAGAGGTACGTTACAGTGATATTGTGTGTGCGCGTGCTGTGTGCAGTTATAAAGCACGCGGGGGTTGGCACACGAGAGAAGTGTCAGGAGAAGCACGACGTGTAGCGGATAACTCCACACAACACAGCAAGCAAGTTTTTTATTTCTTTTATAATATACAAATTACATGAATGACGAAACTGAAAGTGCGCGAACGTGCTGTGTGCTCTCATAAAGCACGCCCTCCCAACCACTCAGTACGCGAAATTTAGGGCAGTTATTTTATAATTCCCCTCTCTGAACAAAATCTAACATGCCAAAAACCATTTATGTGAGTTTGCCAAGCCCTGACTTAGATTAGCCCAGAGGCTGTTTGAGGTTCCAAAGAATTGACGTTTTTAATCAAATTTGAAAGTAACCGTTCATTGAATCTGACAATTTTTTTACGAAACTTATAAAATCTTCCATTCTAGGTCGTTCAGGAAATGGTAGCCAAGATTGGCAAAGTCCAGGGTGTGTCACGTGTTCTCTACGATCTAACCGCAAAGCCTCCTGGGACAACTGAGTGGGAATAGCGAATGAACTCTTGATGAATCAAAGAGATTCATCAACGGAGATCGACGGGACTAGAATATAGTGACAAATTTTATCACAAATCTACATTTCCATTTTTAAGATAATTCTTGCAGAAATTATCATCGTCATATCATCGCTTTTTCCAAGTGCAAAGAAAGATTGTAATAGCCTCGTAGCGAAAAGGACTGTGGGAGTAAATTCAGGGTATCATGATGGCGAAGCTTTGATATAACCCCCCTATTCAATCCCACAATCCTATGCTCTACGAGGTCATTACAATATTTCTTTGGACTTCGAAGAGGTGCCTTCAAGGCGCGGACACACGGTGCAACATTACGCTGAAGTAGGATAGTTTTCAACTTCAGCAACGTTGCGTGCAACAAATTGCGTCGTGTGTCATGGCTTGCAACATCAATTGCATGCAACATTGCGAGCCTCTTTCACAGCCCCGCAACGACGTATTGTTTTTAAGAAAAATAATCTTACATATTATTATTGATTCCTGTGTATTTTAAGGCTAGCATTTTGTTTTGCGACTTATAGAGTGCATCCTATATATCCGTGAAAAAGTAAACTAACAAAACTGTACAAATTAGCGCAAAGTTTTGTAAGCCTACAGTTAACTGGGGTCTATCGAACTTACTAATTTGTGCAGATTTGTAGATTTTCTTACAAAGTTTTTCACAAATATATGGTATGAACTCCGATCGAACAAAGGACTTGGTGAGATTGTATTCAGGGCAATCTTTAGGAATGCTTTTTTTCTAAAAGGCCTTTGCCATTCCTCTGCTCAGAGTGAGGGGTTTTAATGAAGTATGTTTTGTAGCAATTTTCGATAAAAATTTGTAGTTAACTAAAAGCAATTGAGTTAGATCTCGATTGATTATAAAATTCCTAAGATTCAAATCAGTCCTTTGATCGATTATTTTCCCGCCAAAAAGCCCTGGGGTCCATCACATGATATTTATAGAACCCCAAGAGTAGTTTAAGATTGAGTTGTAATTAGAATATTTGAATAAAGTTCGTACAAGCTAGCTCTTTATCCTGACTATATTTATTATAATATCTCCGTTTATTTCAGTTTATACCTGAGATTTCGCGCCTCAGTCTCGATCAGCGCGTAGCAACGAAAAGAGTGGTAAACGATCGAAGCCTAAGGGAGGGTTAGTCGGCCCCTATACCGTAAATGATTAACCCCTCGCTTTGATCAGCAAATCCGAAATGACGCGTGCGACGCTGGCGGGTAATGACCCACAGCCATATTCCTTTCCATGTGGGACGACGCGCTTAAAATTTCCCTCACACTTTGTTAATATTAATTTATTCATTTCGTAATGATACCAAAGCCATTCCGGCATGCGTAGTCCAGCCCAGTCACATTCAGCAAGCATGACTTTTGGCGTACGTTCGTAGTTCTCTCTCTGTTCGGGTATTTGACTTATACCGAGATGTAGATATAACTCTTCTATCTTATAAAGAGTTCGGTACGTCTTGAGCCATTTCCTAGAGTTGAAGATGTTCGTGGATTTAATACAGAAGCTTCTAGTGGTCTTGATGAACACCTAGCCAAGTGTACATGTGAATTTAAAACTGGTCCTTTCTCAGGGCGCAAAGAAAACAAAAACTCCAGAAAGTAAAAGACAAATATAGAGGTATAAAGAAAGATTTAATTTTGCACGCAAAGACTAGTAATCAAAGATGCTTATTTTCAAAGATAATATAACACGTTTGAAATCCAATATTCGCTGCAAGGTCCGTTGAACAAGATTTATATTATTGCACTGACTCGAACAATTTTTTTGTATCAATTTTTTAAAGTTTAAAATAACTAGGTTTGTGTAAACCTAATCTTATGCATCTGGTGGTACTTCAGATAAGGTTATAGCAATAGTATTATAAAATTGCACGTCATTTAAATAAGCCTTTTCATAGATTAAGAATCGATTCCAATGCGCATGCGATTTTATCCCGAATTTCTCACCTTCTTTTGTCTAAACCTTCTTTTGTTCTTAATTAAACAAAAGAAGGTGAGAAATTCGGGATAAAATCGCATGCGCAGTAGAATCGATTCTTAAACTAGGAAAAGGCTTATTGCTCATTGAGAAATGTTCATCTATGCAAATTAGAGACACGTGTCACGCAGTTTTCGCGTCAAACTAAAAAATAATAATTTAAGTATTGCTTAGGAATTTGCACCGAATTTGGGATCGGATAAAAAAAACTCCGCTATCGATACCTTGCTTCCCTAAATTCAGTCCCACAGTCTATAGATACCATGAATATGGCGACTTGCTCCGGCGGGAACTTTCGCCGCGTCAAAACGCACACGCGCGCTAACATTGTCCGCTTTCTTCCTTCCTTCCTTGTTGAAATGTTGAATGTTGAATGCTGTATACTGATACTGCGTACTGAATAGCACAATATGCAGCAGGCCGGTTTAGAATGAAGCTAAAATGCAAATAAAATTAACGATTCTGTACTTATAACATAAAATAGCTTTAATACATTTAAATCTAAATCATGTACGTTTAATATGAATTTGGCTTCCAAAATGACATGTCGTTATCATCTGCCACAATGACATTAAGTTGCTATTCACTATGCACTATTCGCTTTGCCGTAGTCGACATTTTTTTTTAAAAATAGCTGTAAATACATGACTCTAACCCACAATTCTTCGATTGCACGTTACGTCATCGCGGCCATGTTGGTGCCATTTAACAAAAGATTTCTCATTAGCATCCATTGTTAACGGCACCACAATGGCCGCCATGCTATTGTCTTTTGACTCTCTTGGGAATGCTTGCAATCCATCAATATTTATTTATTACCGTTTCATATGCAGACGTATAGAAAGATACGTCAACTTATCCACTGCTCAAGCTTACTACATGGCTCAATACTTATACCCTCTTTTATTCTTGGTAAGAATGCACCATTAAAAGTAACATTTATTACTGTTTCACATAGACGTACAGAGAGATACCTGGTCATAAAAGGAGTGCGGGGCATTATGTGGTCATCAACTTATCCACTGAGCTCCAGTATTACTACATGGCTCAATTCGTCTTTCATTCTTGGTAAGAATGCACTATTAACTGCATTTTATATCCATTACAAATACGAAAGTTTGTTTCTCAGTTTATGAAGTTTATGTATACAATATTTGATTCAAGAAATATTACTTTCCTGGCGAGATATTTTGAAGAAATTCATTTTTATGCCCTGGGTTTTCTTGTGTTTTTTTTTTTTTTTTTTTTTTTTTTTTTTTTTTTGACACCTTATCTGTGAAAGTTCACACTTTCAATTACATCATTTTAATAATTAATAATTTTTCAAATGACTTGCATTTTATCCATATCAACCACCCTAAATACTTGAATGCTTTCATTAAACTTTTAAAAAAATGAAAAAAATAAAATCCGACTGATAATGAGAATAAATATTGGCTTCCATTCGAAATAATAGTGATTTGTCACGTGCAGTGATCGGTGTCACGTGCAGTGATCGGTTAAGTGATAAGAAGATAGACCAAATGCAAAACTCGAACCGATGTGAGGCTTAAGTTGTGAACAAAGGGATTTGGCGTGACTCAAAGTAATCTGGACTTTCGTGAAGATTCCTTTGTTCACAACCTAAGCCTCACATCGGTGCGAGTTTTGAATTTGGTCTATAAGGCATGGACCTTTTATTTAAGATTTTTAAAAATCTCAGTTAATAAACTGAATTTAAAAAATCTTTGGTATATTGCAGTGTAATAGATCAATTTATAAGTGACTGTTATCTTGTAAAAGTCTTGTAAAAACTCCGTCACTCGCGAGAACCTGTGGTCTGCCATCTTCAATAATGCGACCTCCATCAAGAACCACCACCCTATCGTAGTCGATGATGGTATTGAGTCGATGTGCTATAGTCAACACAGTACAGTCGGAAAACCTGTCTCTGATGACTTGTTGAATAAGTTGATCTGTTGTGTAGTCGACGTTAGCTGTTGCTTCGTCCAGTACGAGGATCTTACGTCGTTGTAGCAGTGCACGAGCGAGACACAACAGTTGGCGTTCCCCAACACTGAAATCCGATCCACCCTCCCCAAAGGAGTAGCTTAGTAGACCTTCAAGTTTATTAACGCGCTCCAGCATCTGTACCTCTTTCAAAGCTGTCCATATTTCATCTTCAGTGAACTGGTCAAAAGGATCTAAATTCGTCTTCAAACTACCTTCAAACAGCACAGGTGATTGAGTAATGACAGCCATGGACCTACGAGCGTCTTGCACATTAATAGTACCAAGATCTATACCATCAATGAACACGTGACCTTGAGGATCTGGCATACGAAATAAGGCAGCTACAAGAGATTACTTGCCTGCTCCAGTACGACCTGCAATACCGACCTTCTCTCGTGGCTGTACATCTAGCTCGATGTCCTTTATTATAGAAGATCCACCGTCAAAATAAGCCAACGAAACTCCACGTAGACTCAGAGCACCTTTATTAGGCCAGTTTGCTGGTACCTCAGCTTGTCTTTCATATCCTGGTTCAGAGGGAAGTTGGGTGTAGGCTTTAACTCGTCCTACGGATACTAGTTCAGCTTCTGCCTGAGATGCATAGCGTAAAGCCACTGAAATTGCCATCCTGACACCAATGGCGTAGGACAGTAGCAGCCCAGTAGTACCTTTAAACAAGAAAGCATACACGGCATTGGAATTAATAGACTCTTATTGCTTAGGCTGATGTTTTTCCTTTTCACAAAAAGGGTAATTCCCTACAGTATCATTTCTTTGTTTAACGGCTGCATATAAGAAAGACGGGAAAAACGTATTTTACAACCATCACTCCTTTTAGTGGCTCTTCCAAAAGGTGCTCCACGAGCGCACTACCACTGCATTCGCTTTTTACAACGACACAACACTAAACTCGCATATTGATTTGTCCGAAAACCGGAGAACCCGGAGAAAAATCCTCATGACAATGGGAAAGAACAACGAAAACAACCACATCTAAAACTTATATTGTCGTTCGCGTGGGATTCCTGTGGTTTTAAACGTTTTGGGCTTCCTTTGCGAGCTTCAAGATGGCGGACAATTTCTTCGATATAATATCCGCAGGTTTTGATTCATATTTTCGACATTTTAAAGCTCTAAATGGCGGGAAAATCACCAAAGAGAAATCTGTGTTCACTTCAAAATAAGCCGGGTACGTTTATCAAATATGGATATGGAGTTGATGGCCACACGAACGACAATTTTTTTGGGGGAACTGAAAACCAACTCCACTTAGTCGAGAGTCGAACTCACAATCCCAGGCATATATTAACTACACAATGTGTAGAGACAGTGCCGTAGCAGTGTATACCAACCATGCATCAATCAATCAATCAATCAATCAATCACTTTATTACTACTAGCTTGCCACAGGTGAGCAGTACTAATCGGGGGACACCATACACATACCACACATATAAAGAACACCCATGAATATGGATGCGAGTCAAACAAAATCTTTTTCTTGAAATGCGAAAATATTGGGCCCAATTTAAAGATGTCTTGCAAGCCTTCTTGAATGAGTGATAAAAATTAAGAGAGAATTCTTTTCGTATTCAAGCAGTGAGCGCCAAAAACTATTTTTGAGAAAGGCTGTTGTACAAGGCTAACATCTTGTTATTCAGAAAGTCATAGTAACTTGTTTGGAAGTGGAGATGATCGAAGTGGAATCAAAGTGTTAACCCAAAGAAAAAATTTGAGTCGAGAATGAGGTTTAGGCCTTCATTTGCTTATTTCCCATATATTTTCTATAAAAAAGCCTGACAAAGCAACATTCTAACACAAGTGCAACAAAAACATCTTTGTGCAATTGAAAATACCGCTTCAAACAGGCATTTTATCATAGTACATCAGTTTCTAACTGTTTAAAAAAGGTTTTGAGTGTTAACCCAAAACGAAAATTGGGATCAAAACTCATACGAAAGTCACCTAGTTTTTGGCGCTTTTTGCCATTATTGCTCAGTATTGAAAAAAAAAATCTTTTAATGCTTTATCTCACCTGCATCTAAAGATAGTAGTAAACAACCAATGCCTACTGCTGCAATAAACAAGACCAATACTAACGCCATGTATAGACCAATAGCTTGACGAGTAGATATCAACAAAGAAAATGCTCTAGTGTGCAGATTTTGAAGTCTATGGTACAAAAATAAAAATGAAAAAGATATCAATGTCCTCGGTTCTTGTTAAGACCGGAAGAGGTGATTCTAAAGAATTTAGAAATCTGAGGGAAGGACGCAGTCAAATTTCGTGTCCCTGCATGATTGCATGGAATCTAATTAATTATGTCATCCGCCTATGACGGTTTTTATTTTATTTTATTTATTTTTTTTTTTTTTGTAGCATGAAGTTAGTTGAATCGCAATCGCTCAAGCAAAACATTCGAACCACATTTGGTCCCAGTTGTACCCAAAAGAAGACCGAAGAGGGAACATATCTATAGATATGCTGATATTTGTGTTGGTACACAATAAGGTGAGTCACGTGATCAAGTGTAAGCATGCCCATGCATTAGCCACCATTCCAAGGTCGAGAAAAACAAAGACAGCTCAATCATTTCCTCAACCTCGGAAAGGCTAATAGTAATCAAAGAGTGCTGTAATTTATTTGGTAATTTTAATCTAATTATATATTTTGTAATTTCATTTTTAATGTATAGTAATACAGGAGTGTTATGATTTTAATTATACAGTTTCTCATTAATCCCATATTGCTTACTATCAATCACGTGACTTTTTGGAGTTGACTGGGGGGCAAACAAGCGGTTGACTGGGGGGTAACTAGCGGATGCTAAGTCAAAACATATCAAAATAAGTCCTCAAACTATTGTATTTGACTATTTTCACGACATCAAACCAGAAAACAAGAGATCAAATTGGACAGGTCTTGTTGATATGGGATTAATTAGGCAGCTATGTAATTAATAGGTAATGGGATTTCATGCTCCCCAATCAAAAAATAATTACACTCGAAAAATTCCTCTGACGGCCAAATTGGACTCAGCCTACGGCCTCATCCAATTTTGTCAGTCCTCGGAATTTCCTCGTCCAATTATTTCTTAATTGGACAGCATAGAGTCCTATAACATATACTAATTTTGTAACAAATGGCGTAGAAATTGAATGATTTTTAACAAACGTTTCTAGACTTGTGTCTCTTCCTAAGTGTTGAATGTCCAGTTGAAACAGCAAGATGGACATTTAACACTGAAGAAGATCGAGATGTAAGAAAAATGTAAAGGCAAGTTATAACGCTATTTGAACAACTAAGCAAAGATTAGCCAAGTACTGACGAACATGACTAACGTATAATGAAAAATAAAATATAAAAATTGATACCTATAGTATTTGTCCAAGCATGCAACATCCATCTGTGATGTGTGAATGACTTCCAATCCCATTATAGTCTCCCCAATATGCTCATAGATTGGGCTGCATCGTATTGCCTCAAATCTTGACAACTGACGCACAATCTTCAAGTACAAAATGCTTAAAACAATTAAAAGTACGAATATCGGAATGAGTGCGATAAACAACCAGACGTTCATGATGGTCGTTAGGCAGAAAACTCCGAGAATATGGGCAAAAATAAAAGTAGAGAATGTGACGTCAGGGGTAAGGAAATCATCCAGAGTACCCATGTCTTTTGAGAAGCGGTTCATTATTCGCCCCACTGCGTTGGTATCGAAGAAAAACACCGGAGACTTCAGGACAGCCACTGTCATCCTATCGTGAATTTTTACTGATGATCTGAGAAAAGCGAGGACAATAAAGAGAACACGGGATGATGCTAGTATTAGGGTCCCGAATACAATCGCTGCATAAACACCAAGAGTCGTGGGATTCTTTTGCTTGATGTAAGGCATAGTAGCAATAACCTTCTGCCACCAGTATGAAACGACTATAGCACCTAAAATCAATTAAAAGTCACTAAAATCAATTGAAAAATTAACATCAATAGACCTCCCATGTGACGTCAAAGAAACTCATTTTGGAGGACAAAACAAAAGAATTTCAATCTCCAAATTGAGCTGCATTCCGACGGTACTAAGGGCCTAATTCCAAGAATATTATTCAGTATACTTTTGGCTTACCTTGTACAATGACAAAGAAGGCGAACAGACACACGAGCAGTGGAACTGGTAGCCCCATACGTAAGTAATCCCAGAGTAATCGCCATGATGCAGTGTCTGATCCAGCCTCCTTGTCTTCGACTTCTTCAATCATTTCACGTCCAGTTCGCTCATCGGAGTCATATTTGGATGGCGATAGATGATCGCTTGCGTCCGTGGCAACATCTTTCAGATCAGTTTTTTGGTAATCTTGAAGGACTTTACTGATAGACATATCTGTTCTGATGTGCTCATATGAACCATGGTCTATAACACGACCTTCCTTCAAGACAACGATCTCATCAGCTCGGTGAAGATGTTGCAGGTGATGTGTTACGAGGATTCGTGTTTTTCCAAATAGTTCTTCACAGATGCATTTGTCAAAGATGTTTTGTCCAACTTTGGCATCTACTGCACTTAGTGGGTCATCCAACAAAAATATATCAGCATCTGAGTACACTGCGCGTGCTAAGCCAACTCTAGCACGCTGACCACCGCTCAAACTCACACCTCTTTGGCCTATCATGCTCAGATCTTCTTTTGGGAACCGACGGATGTCTTGAGAAAGATCACATACTTCTAGGACTCTCTGATATCTCTTTTCCTGGTACAGTTTCCCAAATAAGATGTTATCACGAACCGTTCCTGTGAATATCCAAGGCGTCTGACTTGCATAAGCTATTCTTCCTTTAGTGGAGACGTTTCCTGATTTGATTGAAATCTGTTTCAAAATTGTCATAAGTAAAGTGGATTTGCCGCTCCCTACAGGACCTATTACCATAACCAATTGAGTGGGAAAGACATTTAGAGAAATGTCATTCACTACGCATCGATTTGAATCAACCAACCAACCGCTGCATACTTGGGACAGCATAACCGTGGGCTCATTGACATCTTTTTTTTGAACTGCTATATTTAAGGATCCTTCGGACTTTCTTAAGAAGGTGTAGCCTGACTTCACGGGAGCTTCAGTGGGCTTATCTTCAAGCCTTTGTTTATTCTCCTTAAAATAATCCAAAAAGTCGTTGAAACTTGCTTTCCCTGTTGGACCCGTTGGTTTTGTTTTCGAAGACGTTTCCTCCTCCAGAGACCACTGTCCTAATAAGTATTTTTCAATTCTAAAGATTGAAGCCAAAGTCTCACTCATTCCTGAAGTGCTCATCAGTTGCATAGAAGTCGATCTATTGATTGCGTCCACTGTTAAAGCAAGGGTAAAGATATTCGCAGCGTTAACGTGGATTCCAGAGTACACCATGGTCACGACTGAAATCAAGGTTGCAACTGCGGAAAATGAGAAAAGCTTGACTGTTGGTATACTGAGAATAAAATTCTTGAGACGTATGACCTTTATCTCTTCCCTAAAAAAAATCGTAGTCAAGATAATCAAAATTTGTTGATAATTCATGAGGAAAACAAGATAAATCATGATCGTGGAGGAGGTTGTAATTCGGATACAAAATCGTCCTTTTTGCATAAACTTTAACTTAGATTTTATCTGTTAGATTCACGGCTAATCCTGAAAGTTTTAGGCTTAATTTTAGGGCTTAGCCTCACTTACTAAGTCGGTAAACAAAAGCAGAAATTAGAATAACAAAACAACTAACTGCTGGATTTTAAGGCCACATAGAGTAACGTTTGAAGAGTCGTCCATATTTTAAAGTTGAGTTGCTTGGAGCTGTTTTCGTGTGATCGCGAAAAGCTCGCGGTACTAACGCGGTCGTGACACGGCAAGGCATACGCCAGGCCAATTACATTGCACGAAAATTTACTCTCCATCCAATCAAATACCCGGAACACGGCACGAACATGGCGCGACACGGTCACGCCAATGTCACGGCTTTGCCAGACCAATCACATTGCGAAAGAATAAAACAACAAATAAAAATTCTAGAAAACATCACGGAGACGGCACAGCACGCTTACGGCAACAAGGTTTTCAAAGTCACGCGAAAACTGGTCTAACATACGACAGTGCGTCACAATCCTCTTACCTTCTTATCTCTCTTACTTTGTCTCTGTATTTCCATTCCAAAGCATACATTTTCACAGTTCTTATTCCTTTGATGATGTTATTCAAACTGGCGAGGCGCTTGTCTGTAATGCTAGCTTGTTTCGTTCGGAGGTTGCCAAAGTGCTTTGAAGTCAGTGAATTATCGACGAAGGAAATAACCAATATAAAAAGAAGTCCAGATAAGGACTGCCATTCAAGAACTACGGTCAGTATCGCGATCGTGATAGGAAAGTCGAGTAGAAATCTCATAGTATTTCCTGCAAAATCAAAAAGGTTTTCTATCTTTTTTGCATCGTTGGATACTAAGCTAAGAACGTGACCGGCTGTTATCTTGGAGATACTGCTACGACTAGACGAAAGGACCTGCGTAAGGAAACAGTTGCTGTAAAACGTATATTCTCCATCTACTATGCAAAAAGGAAATTTAAAAAACACCAAAAAAAAACAAAAAAAAAACACTTCAGTGAATCCTACACGATTGGGGTTAGTAGTTAACTGACAATTTGGGTATACCCCCATTGGCACCCTCCGAAAGGGATTAACACTTGAAATCATCTGCATATCAGGATCGCTTTATACCCCGTGTACAGCCGCATTCCACCCCATGGGGGAAGAGTTGAAAGCGGCCGTACGCAACAGACTACATCAAGTAGATTTCGATCCCTATTGATGGTTTTCAACCATTTCCAAGAGAATTAAATAACAAAAGACACGGCGGCCATGTTGGAGGATATAACAAAAGAATTCATTGACAATTCTTTTGTTACGTTCCTCAAACATGGCCGCCATGAAAACCATCAATTCTTTCATATTGTACTAAGCTAGTCAAATTACGAAGAAGCGGTCGATCACTTTCGCTCAGTTTTGTCGTATAAAACTCTTCTCTGACTTATTATTCTCTGAATTATCTAACGACGATAAACATTTAGATTACTGGTAGATAGCCCAGGACCTACTTGTATACGAAGGGTCCATAGCATTATCCAACGGATAAATCCTTATCCAGTGAATAAGTCGATACTGTTATCCAATAAATCTATCCTACTGAATAAGATTTATCTGCCGGATCGCGCTATCCATCCTTGGTACAACAGAACCCAGTGTAGTTTACATAAAGGCCCTCCTCCTATGGCCGTCGAATTTTGTAGATTAAATACGAAAGTAGAAATACCTTTTTGTAGACAGTGCCCATGCAAGCTATCTTCGTTTGCATTCCCATTTGCAATGCGACGTAGAAGTTATGGTTGATAAAAAAAGGTTCAATCAGACAACAAAAGCAAATGCCGACCATCGCAGCAACGTGAAAGTTTGATATCCTCTTGTGAGGATCTTCTAAGGAGAGTTTCTGAAATATCCACAGGAAAATAATCGATGTCCAAGACATGAACCATGCTAGACTTTTCAGAAAAAATAAGTAAAAATACTCTCTGAAGGAAAATAATCTGCAGATTGCCTTCCATAACCGAGGTTTTTTGCCCTTCTTTCTTGCTTGCTCGACTTCTTCTCTCCATAATTCTTCCAAGTGTTCCACTATGACATCCGCCTTTTCGCTTTTTGACAATTCATAGAGATCATCTTCATTCAAAGGTCGCTGACAAGCAAGCTTTATCAAACCATACAGCCAGGAAAAAATGAAAACAGAGAGGCATCCTGCTTGATCTCTGGGATTCTGGTCTGGCATTCTTCGATCAAATTGGCCAAGTCTGCAAAATAAGATGGTTTCTGAATTATATATTTCCCATGAAAATTTCCCACAAATTCCAAAAATTATAGACGCTTGTTTCGGTTTGTGTCTCGTATATCGAATTATGAATTTGTTATGTTAACTGGGTTATTCAAGAGGTCTTGTGCTATCAAAATCCGGTGTCAAACCTTTTCTAACCTGTGGGTTGAACAAAACCCATATTTTCCGGACTCTGCATACGAAAACTGTACTATCAGAGCAGAACACTGGCAGTGGACCGATGGAACAATGGAGGAGTGGAACAGCAAGACAGATACTAATCAGTAGACTGGCAACCCTCTTTTTTTTTAAGTTAGTATTTCTTATGCAAATAAATTTTTTTAAAAACAAAAAAAACTAAAAACACATTATTGAATAAAATAAATAGAATCATTCGGAGTTATTTTCTACTTCAATAATGTTTTTGCAAATTAGCTTTAGTGGTAAGAGTGAATTTTCTCTTGTGGTCGAAGTTTTGACTTGATGAAATACAACAAAATTAAATGTAGGAAAAGATCGAGTTTGTTCTTGACTTCGTGGCAAAATGAAGGTCATTGCATTCGAAACTCGAAAACAACAACAGCAAATATTTCCTCTATTTTATATATTTTTTCATTTTTTTTATTTCTCTTCCTCTATCGGCTTTTTTCTTTTGTCTTCTTCCCCTTCTGGCTTGTTCTCCATCTTTATCTTCTTCATCCCTCGTCTTTTCCTTCTTTGTAAGTCGTAGTCATCATCGATATGGTCTTCTTGAGTTGCTTGATCTTCAGTAAATCCGTGAAACACTAATTACTAAATAGCACAAAATAGTGCTAGTTAAACAATAGAAAACAATGGAATTTGCATGAAATTGTGCTATTTAGTATTACTAAAGTTTCACGGATTTACTGTGGTCACTCTACTATACTGATTCTATATCTTTTCTACCTAAATTTTTGATTAGTTTGAAATAAATATTAGAAACTATATTAGAGTGCAAACAATTAATCCGTGAAACACTTATTACTAAATAGTACAAAATAGTGCTAATTAAACAATAGAAAACAATGGGATTTGTATGAAGTTGTGCTATTTAGTATTACTAAAGTTTCACGGTTATATTGTTTCCACTCTAGCATTGCTCTTGAGGCATACCTTTTTATAATTTTGCTCAGTTGCTTATGTGCTTTGAGAATTTTTCACGCCACAGTCGTCATTTAAGCATTTCTTTATTTCATGGAAGCCTCAGCGGTCCCCAAACAACTTTAACTCCTAAACAAGTTATCTTTCTCGCTAAAATAATTCTCAATAATAAGAGAATACTTGAATGCAAGAAGACTAATCATGAATAAAAGAATGAATGTATTCAGTTGCTGGGCGCTCTCTTAATGTTTCAAGCATTTTAAGAAAGCCAAAGGCTGACTCAGGTTTTGTTTTTTCTTGTTTTACTAAAAAAGGGGAAAAACTACGAACTACTAATTATTGGTTTAAAGTGCAGCAAACCCTAGTCAACCAATGCAGCCGCTATTGACGTGAAGGACAGGACAGAAAAACGACAAGCCCGCTACCTACTTTCACGATTTTTTTATTTAACTGAGTTTAATATTACAAATTTTCGTGCGTTTCATTTGTGTCACTACTGCTCGAAACTTGAGACGAAATTTTGTCGAATTAGAGTCAAGGCTACTTATTAGTATTCACGAAAATATCAGCTTTTCTGCTGATCAAAATATCACCTCTCCCAAAGTACACGGCTTTATATCTCAAATACGCATTCAATAAATTTTGGTCACATTTGATATTTTGCTATTTGGCTCCAAAAGAACGTGTTTACAAAATAT
This sequence comes from Actinia tenebrosa, assembly GCF_029948245.1. Taxonomy (NCBI): domain Eukaryota; kingdom Metazoa; phylum Cnidaria; class Anthozoa; order Actiniaria; family Actiniidae; genus Actinia; species Actinia tenebrosa. The sequence continues at coordinate 9,313,185 of NW_028292574.1, forward strand.
TGAGCTTAAATACGTAAAGCTGTCCTTATGGCGAAAGGCCAAAAACCGTTTTTCTACCCTGTCGTCGTGAAGCAAAGCTCACTCCCCTATGTAGAAGAACTGATGAGCATTGCCACACTAATAGAGGCTGCGTATAGGAGATTATCCTTACCCCTGATACAATACTTTCAGTATTGATTCTACAATAGTGCAGATTTCGTACGCCGCAACCGTGATGTTTCCTAGAATTTTGATTGGCTTTCTTTTCTTTTGCTCAATGTGATTGGCCTAGCAGTGCCGTGTCCTCGTCGTGACCGTGTCCGCGTCGTGTTCGTGACGTGTTTCGTGCATTTGATTGCATGGATGAAGAAATCGTGTCTTGCCGCGACCGTGATGTTTTTTAGATTTTTGATTGACTGGGTCTTTGCCGTTGCCGTGTTCGTGCCGTGAACTTTTCACAGTCATACGAAAACTGCTCTAAAAGTGAATGGTGAAATATTTCTTCATTTAAATGTTGCGTCTTTAAGTTTTGAAGGTTTATACTTCCATTAAGTTACTGACTGTGACGTCAACCCAGGCTTTTGAGTGTATTTGTTTTAATTTTCAATACTAAACGAGGCTACAGCCAATGTGGGCTACAGAATAAATCAGCTTATTCAGCAAGTCATCAGAGACACGTTTACCGACTGTACTTTGCTGACTAGCACATCGACTCAACACCATCATCGACTTCGATAGGGTAGTGGGTCTTGCTGGAGGTCGCATTGTTGAAGATGGCAGTCCTAAGTTCTCGCGAGTGACGGAGCTTTTGCAAGACTTTTACAAGATAACGGTCATGAATTTCCTTAATAATTCGACTATAATTTGACGTGTTTAACGTAATTGTTGAATTTTTATTCAGCAAATTAATCAGTACATGTATCCTGTATAAGGAAAAAAACAGCACAAACTGCACTTCAAAAAAGTTATAAATTAAAATATAAAAAAATCAAAGAAAACTGATCACGATTGAAATGTATCACATGCAAAGATTTGAATGCTATGCCAACATGTTACAAGAAGGAATAACGTACGTCAAAATTGATAGCTTCAGAAATCTGAGATAAAGTTTCTAGTTTCACCATCTGCACCATCTGCAAGGTGGACGTGCTTGAAGACGGTGTGTAGGATGAAAGAATTGATTTATAAAATGTTCATTTTTTTATGTGTGTCAAATCTACGGTTTAAAAAAAATCATTCCTTTTTCCATTCCATGAATTCCTTCCTATTCAATTTTTTTTTTTTTTTTTTTGCGGAGTGATGAAATTACTTATCTCACTGCATTATTTTCTAAAGTATCATTAAAAGTTTTGCGCGCAATAGAAAATCTCAGGATTATTGCGCAATATAGGTTAGAAAAATAATCATTATTATTATCATTACTGTTATTGTTATTATTATTATTATTAAGGTTTAAATATTTTTTTAAAATTACAGATTTGATTACTGACATGATTATGAAGATAGGATTTTATTATTATCATCCTTATTATTATTATTATTATTATTATTATTATTATAAATTGCCTATATATAGCGAGATTTACGATTGAATTTGGAAAACATAATAAAGTTTACATTATTTTTAGTATTAAGGTTTAAATATTATTTTGAATTGTAGATTTGATTACTTACATTATTATGAACATAAGATTTGATTATTATTAGCGTGCACGCACTAAATCCGTGAACATTAATTAATACTAATTGGTACTATTTCATACAGAATCCTTTGTTTTCTATTGTTTATTTATCACCATTTAGTACTAAAAGTTAGTATTACTCTATTATTATCATCATCATCATCATCCTCATCATCATCATCATCATCATCATTATTATTATTATTATTATTATTATTATTATTATTATTATTATTATTTAAGTGCTCTTCGTTTTGAGAATACATTATTGGGAATTACTTTTTTTTTTTTTACAATACATTCTTTCAATTTTCATCATCCTGTAATAGACTGATTTGATAATCCGCTGGTGATCGCGTGCTCAAAATGACCGGAATGTTTTTTCACGAAAATATCTACGCATTGAAATTCAAACCATTCAACATGCTGGTGAATAAATACTCTTTTTAGAAAGTTTAACTAGGTGTAGAATCACTGAGTAAAAAAGGCTGTATATAAACAGATTGTAAGAACAGATCTCGCATAACGTACGACCCGTCTTTCATCTGTTCATACTATTTGAACCTCGATGAATTAAAGCAAATAACGATGTAAAACTACAAGCAAGGTCAAAGTATAAATTAGTGAGAAGACTACGAGTGGAGAAGCAGTGTTAGATCACACTAGATCTTCGTGGAAGTAGAATATTTTTCAGCGAATTAGATTCAAACATGCTGTGGCTGGTGGCAATCTTTCTCTCGTTCAATGTCGTACTTGGAGAAGATGTTCAGACAATGGCCGCGGTGAGTGGCAACATTTTAACCTTATTTTGAATCTAACGACTAAGATTATTTTCTTGTTTACGGCCGCTTTTGTGTGTATGTGTATTTTTTCACCATGTTTTTAAGAGTTTTAAGTATATAGCCTAATTTATATATTAATTTTATACCTTCGTTTCTCAGTCAAAAGTTGTATCATGCAAATCTACAAATCGGTTTCTTTTGGAAATAGAAGCGCGTCCGCCATTTTCCCGGCAATTCCCCCGATCATGCGCGTTTGAATATTTTTACTCTTTATTTTCTGAGTATCTTTGCATTGAATAAAGAAAAGAAAATCTAATTGCAATAAGATTTTGGTCTTTAGTGATGCACTTTAAAAACAGTGCCTTTGGATTGTTTAAGGATGCTATGAAATTTAATATAAGTTCTAAGCCGAACAGTAAAAAAAAAAATCTATTTTTTCCTCCTAGAACTTTCTCAACAAGTACAACTACCTTTCCCAATCCCGATCTGGAAACCACGACTTACCATCTGCTATCAAGAAATTCCAGGAATTTAACAGCCTCCCAGTCACCGGTGAACTAGACCAGGCAACGGTAAAATTGATGAAGACGCCCAGATGTGGTCTGCCAGATGTCGACGACAATGGCAACCGACGTCGCCGTTACGTCACATATGGAAAATGGAGCAAGAGTGCGTTGAAGTATTACGTCCAGCATGGCGCTGACTTGAGCCAGGCACAGCAAGATGCCGACTTCAGGAAAGCTCTTCAGTTTTGGGCTGACCAGTCGTCGTTGACCTTCAGACAGGTTTATTCACCAAATGATGCTGATCTTAAAATCAGGTACGAACAAAAAAGAGTAGAGTGCATCCGACATATCCGGGAAAAACTTTGCAAGAAATCGCACAAATTTGCACAAATTAGTGAGTTCAGACCACCCCAGACAACCTTTGCACTAATTCGTATTATTTTGTTAGTTAATTTTTTCACGGGTAATAACACATTATTACCAGTGGTATGCACTCTTAGCTATCAATGTGAGCGCACGGCTATTGACATGTACTGGAAAAAAAAGTTAATCGCTCTTGTTAGCTTGTACCCTCTTTCAATAGGTTCTCACCACTCCAACATACTAATAAACTCCAATGATCGGCCTGTTAGTTAGCTCAAAGTATTGTCCTCTAGCTGACTTAGATCATTCCAGGGCTGGTTGCAGAGTTCAATAAAACTGATATATTTCAAACCTTTTTTTTTTTTGGTTTAAAGTTTTGGCCATTACACACATCAAGGCACCAACGCAGAGGACATCTGTGGATATCCATTCGACGGACAAGGAGGAGTCCTAGCACACGCCTTCTTCCCCGAGGATGGACGCGCTCATTTCGACGAGAGCGAGTACTACACAGCCAACAGTGACCAAGGCACCAGTCTTCTGTGGGTCGCAACTCACGAGTTTGGACATTCTCTTGGGCTGGCTCATTCCAACGTGCAGGGCGCAGTAATGTATCCATACTACACGGGATACACACCAGGAATGAAGCTGCATTATGATGATATCAGTGGGATTCAAAGCTTGTATGGTGGTAGGTTAACGTATCTATTTGCCGTTTAATGCATTGTGGGACATGTTTTTATATTTCCAAGATGGCGTCTATTTCTTCCCCTAAAACAATCCCACCATGCACAGCAATGACATGACCCAGTTTTTCCTCAGACCTTCACTGGAACACATGAATATTTTACTCAGAATGGAGTCTAACCCTGAGCAACAGAGAATTCCAACCTGGAGTGCCTATTACACTGTGTTTTCTCTAGCTTAAAATGTGAAATACATTGGGTCTGTACTCCTGTTCTCCTAATTTCACCGTTGGCTGTAGATTTATACCTGCATTCCAAGGTTGAGTTGGTATTCCAGTGAATTGTGAGGCCGTTTGGGAACGAAATCAAAACAGACACTATCTTGGAAATATGTCCCCTAACACAGCCTCACAATAAACAACTAGACCCATTTTTTCCCCTCAACCTCGGAATACCTAATGCTATATTTCTTATTAGCCTTGTTATGAATATTTTGACACTTTTTTATATATGATCATATTATATAAATAGATTTTTAGGCTTTAGTTTCTATAAATAATTCATACATAAATATAACAGCTTTATTCTCTCCAAATCCTACAGGCCCTGGCTCAGTGCCAATCACAAGTGCTCCAGGTCAGTAGAGAGACCGTTTTCTCAAGGTTGCGTGCGCATCCAACTTGACGCGGAGCAACAAAACCGAATAACGGAAATTCAGTAAAATTGAGAAGCCAGTTTTATTTAAAGAAGAGAATAATCGATTTTATGAATTCTTATCGAAAAAATTTCATAGCAATGCATGTTAATACTCGTGTTCTTGTATCGTGGCCCGTCACGCAACCTTGAGAAAATGGTGGGTGGAGGTGAGGGAATTGATAGGGCCCTTGAAAAAAATTTAAAAATATAGATACTTTATGGCTTTTGAGAGTGACCTCTTTGCCTTGGGCGTATTGTTTTCCCATTTCAGACCATGTGTCATTCCCTTGAGAACCATTTCTTCGTTTAATGGAAACAAAGGAATCTTATTATCAAAGGAATAACCCTCCCGGAGAAAGCTTTGCAAAAATGAAAAATTCCAAAAAGTCATTGAATTCATTTTCTGTATGCTGCAGAAGTATGCAAGGATGATTCGCCACACTGCGCTTCTTACAAATCATCTGGACACTGCGAGAAGTACCCTGACAGCATGAAGACATGGTGCAAGAAAACATGCTCTTTTTGCTAGATCATCCTGGTGGGTAAAAGAAAAGGATATAAAGAAAAGGGATGGATGGATGGATGGGTGGGTGGGTGGGTGGATGGATGGATGGATGGATGGATGGATGGATGGATGGATGGATGGATGGATGGATGGATGGATGGGTGGGTGGGTGGGTGGATGGATGGATGGATGGATGGTTGGATGAATAGATGGATGGGATAGTTGGATGGAAGAATGGTGCATGGGTGCATGGATGGATGGATGGCAAAGATGGGGGTGTGGGTGGATCGATGGATGGATGGAAGGACAGATGAATGGGTGGATTGATAGATGAAATGATGAATGAAAATAATGTAATCAATCAGAATGGATAAATGGATGGATGGATGGATGGATGAAATATAAAAGATGAAAGATGAAAAGAACGCGTTGTGCATATTCATCTACTCGTCTATCGTCATTCTTATTTTCTCTTATTTTGGCTTAATATAATTTGTTGTAATAACTTTCAAATATAATTTTCCTTGCATGAATCATTCATTCATTTTATGCTTTCTTGTTCATCTATAGATCTACAACCAGAACGTTGTTCTAACTAAAAGTCTGGTAAAGCTATAGCTATAGTTAAAAGGCATGTTAAACTAAAACAAATCATTAAATTATTCAAACAAATACATACGAAGTATTCATTTTGTTGAAAAAGAGAAGGAAAAGGAAGAAACTATAAAAGTAGGAATAGAAATGGAAGGGTAGGGAGGGAAAAGAAGGAAAAAGAAGACAAGAGAAGGAATGGTGGAGGAGAGCAGAGCAGAGCAGAGCAGAGCAGAGCAGAGGAGAGCAGAGGAGAGCAGAGCACAGCACAGCACAGCACAGCACAGCACAGCACAGCACAGCACAGCACAGCACAGCACAGCACAGCACAGCACAGCACAGCACAGCACAGCACAGCACAGCACAGCACAGCACAGCACAGCACAGCACAGCACAGCACAGCACAGCACAGCACAGCACAGCACAGCACAGCACAGCACAGCACAGCACAGCAGAATTCTGATGTCAAGTTGGTCATTCTACGGGGCATCATTTGCATGACAATCAATAAACGAGTCAGTTGTACATGTTCACACTAAAATCTATTTTATTAATCTTTCATTGCAACATGTGCACTTTAACTTATGAATCCTAGAGATATATAGAGTTTCTGATCTTCCTTAGCTGGCACTTTTATTTAGCGCGACCTAGAAAATAGAGATAAAGTAGATGAATAAGAAAATCAGAATATTGCGGAGTTGGATGTCAAAACAATCCTACCGCATTGAAGTTTTGGTATGCCAAACGAAATGTTGTTTAAGAAAAAAACTAATTTCAAAATTAGAATTTTATATCTCCTTACAGTCAAACCAGCTCATGCGTTCCTATCAAGGTTCAAAGGATTTACTATTTACTATAGTAAATGGAGTAAATAATAGTAAATGGAGTAAAATATCTCTAGCATTAGAATGAAGCGTCTGAATGGCTAGGGGCAGCATAGTGTTTTTTGTTTTATATATATATGTATGTGTGTATGTATGTATATATATATGTTTGTATGTGTGTATGTATATATGTATATATATATGTGTGTGTGTATGTATGTACATATGTATGTATGTATGTATATATATATATGTATATATGTGTATGTGTGTGTGTGTATATGTGTATATGTATGTATGTATATATATATGTATATATATAATATTTTTGTATAAGGCATTAAAATAGTTTTACGATTAAAAAACGTATGTTATAAAAAGTGCTAAAAGGTAAAAATGATAGAAAGCATTCCGTTCTTTTGTTTTATAGTTTGACTCTTTGTCTCTATTTGTAAGACTATGTTTCACAGGCCGTTTCAAGTAAAATCATTTTATCTATAATAAATTGTGTAGAGTAAATTAAACAAAATAGAATCATAGCTATGAAAAAAAAGAAAAAGAAAGTTGATTCAAGATTAGATACGCCAGAAAAGATAACAGAATATAAGAGGTATTTGACACTTGCTGTAAAAAAAAAAAAAAACAAAAAAAACTACCCATACATTACACCATACATAACCCCATATCACCCATACATCACCCCATACCACCCATACATCACCCCATACCACCCATACATCCCCCATCATCACCCCATACCACCCATTCATCACCCCATACTACCCATACATTACACCATACATAACCCCATATCACCCATACATCACCCCATACTACCCATAATTCACCCCATACCACCCACCATTTATACTCACCGTAAAGAGACTGGATTCCTCTGATATCATCACTATGCAGTTTCATATTTTTAACATAACCAGTATAGTATGGGTACATAATGGCTCCTTTAACATCAGTGTGGTGAAGACCCAGGGCATGACCGAACTCGTGGGTGGCTACCCACTTCAAGTTGGTTCCCTCTGAGGTTTCGTGAGTGAACTTTTCGTCCTCGTCGAAGTGAGCGCGACCGTCAGAAGGGAAGAAAGCATGAGCAAGGACTTTGCCTTGGCCATCGAAGGGATAACCACAGGTGCTCTCGGCATTCGTTCCTTGATGGGTTTTGGAACCAAAGCTGTAAATATACAAATAATGAATATCATAAATATCGTTGATAATGGTGGAAATGATGGTGATAATTGATTATAGCGAGCATATTATGGTGTTGATGATTGTTGGTTGCGAGTATAATTTTGATAATGATAAATGATGGTGGTGGTGGATGATGATGATGATAGTGATGATGATGATGAAAACTGATGGTGGTGATGATGATGATGATGATGAAAAATGATTGTGGTGATGATGATGATGATGATGGAGATGACTGATGATGAAAAATGATGGTGGTGGTGATGATGATGATGATGATGATAACTGATGGTGGTGGTGATGATGATAATGATGAGAATGATGATAACTGATGGTGATGGCGATGATGATGAAGATGTAGATGACTGATGATGAAAAATGATGGTGGTGATGATGATGATGGTGATGATAACTGATGGTGATGATGACTAATGATGATGATAACTGATGGTGATTACTAATGGTGGAAATGCTAATTATATATTGATGATATAATAATAACGATGATGATGATAATGATGATAAAGATTGAAAGTGATGCGCATTTCCTATAAAAAAATAACCTCGTACCTAGTACCTAGTATTTCAACTAACCTAATCTTGATATCAGCATGTTCAGCCCTTCCAACTTGTCTAAACGACAATCCAGATACATCAGCCCAGTATTTCAATGCATAGTAGAACACGTTATCCTGTGTGCGTGTTGGAAGGTCCCGACCATACTGGATGAAGTAGTACAGTTCCTTCTTACCCCAGGGTTCTGCTGTCTTGTACCTACGGACTCTCAATCCACTCTCGTCCATGTCAGGAAGACCACATCTTGGTTTCTTCATCTGAGTGATGGTGGCAGCATCCACGCGTCCGGTCTCTGGGATTCCAGCGAATTTCTGGAAGTTTTTCAGGGCAGTTTCCACGTTTTGGTTGCCGGATCGGGATTGGGAGATGTACTGGTACTGATTCAGGTATTTCTAGAATTTTATTTCAAAAATGGATAAAATGAATGAATTATTGATTGATAATTAATGGCTCAGTTTTTATTTTTTATTATTTATCTTATTTACATTTATAGATAAAAATTTATACATAAATATATATATATATGATAAAATAAATAATTATTATTTGTTATAGGTAAAACTTCAATGATAATCAATAAAAAGGTTTATTATATGGCAAGGTAATTTCATGCGCTATGATTGGTCAATTTGCGGTCCATAACTTACGGTACGGACCGAAAAATGAAATGGTCCACTGAGTGTACTTTTGATCTTTTAAAATATTCAAATCTTCGTTATAAAAAAATATTTCTGAATATATGAAAATCGCCGAAAAACCTTAATAAATTATTAGATATAACTTATTTTGTCTAAAATCACAAGGAATCTGAAAGTCACTGGAATTTAATGTTAAACTCATTATAAGCGACAACTCTTTCGATCAAGGCTCTACACGGTACTAGTTGAGCGATTTTGTACGACTTTAACAAAACTAGATCAAACTACGAACTAAAGGGTGGTGAATAGCTAATTCAGTAAATGGAATTAAGATAGTTTTACGAGAAGAATTGACGTAATAGAGCTTATCACTTTTTAAGAAATTGATATCGTTTTTCTTCACGAGTTTCTCGTATCATATCGCGAATGGGCACGTCCTGGAGCGCTAAGCGCTTGGGCCATATTGCGGTAGAAGAAACTCGGAAAGAAAGGAAAGAAGGAAGGATGGAAGGAAGGAGAGAAAGAAAAGAGAGAAAGAAAAAAAGAAACAGAAAGAAATAAAATAGAAAAAGAAGAGAAACAAAAAGAAAGAACAATAAGACCTCCAGTTTCAACCTTAACATTAAAATGGCTTTTCTCAACCAACAACCAATCAAAACCATTGTCCCACATCAATCCCATTCAAAATAGAAGAGTGCTTACTTACCAATGCAAAAGTCTCCTCATCTTCTGCAAAGACAACAGCAGAGACTGCACAGAGGGCAAAGACTACCAAAAGCTTCATCGTCGTTTCTTTCCAAACTCAAGAACTGATTCTTCCTCAACGAAGCATCCTGGCTTATATACCCAGCTCTTCTTGATATTGCAACACACTTTTTCTCAGCACAGCTGAGTTACGGCTAAGCATATATGAACCACTGTTAAAATTATTGCTTTTTGCAGCTTTTCTCCCGTGTTGATTCAGCCAAATTTAATACTGTCAACTATATTGTTTCTTGCCGGGCATTTATTTTTCTTTATGCTGGTGTACTTTTTTTGTTTTTGTTTTGTCTTTGTTTTGTTTTTGGCATTCTGGGCTAGAGAAGAGAAATGAGACAAAATAACTGAAAATAATAAGAAAAGATTTCAGGTATCACTGATCTATATACAACGGGTCGGTTTTTTCCCCAGGTTCTTTGTTTTTCTCCCTTCACAAAAAGTAACAAGTTAAATAAGGGTTCAATCTGTGAGTTAGCCATGCCCTGACTTAGATCAGCCCAGAGGTTGTTTCAGGGTTCAATCTGTGAGTTAGCCATGCCCTGACTTAGACCAGCCCAGAGCTCGAGGTTGTTCCAGAGTTCGATCTGCGAGCTAGCCATGACTAAGACCAGCCCAGAGCTCGAGGTTGTTTCAGGTTCGATCTGTGAGCTAGCCATACCCTGACTGGGAATGACACAAGATCATTTGATACAAGATTTTTCAAAATTTCATAAAACTGAACGGGAATTTTTCTGAAAGCTCTCAAAATAGTTTTCCTAAGTGACCGGACATTATTGAAGTCGGAGGGGGGGTAACCGAAAAACATCAATGATATTAGGTAGGGGTCTGGAAAATTTTTTGCATCAAAAACGTTTTATCCTTCATCCCCCCTCCCCACCCACCCCACCGACTTAAATAATGTTAATGACCGGTCTCTACCAACACGAACAGCTTTACCAGATGCTGAACGTGTGCAAGGCTTATGGTTGAACAGCTCGAAAAAATGTTTCATTCTTGATTTGCTCAGCTGAGCATTTGACTGTCTCTTGGAAACAACGTTCACCATGATTGTAGACGCGATATTAAGTATCACTCTGCTCTGCTCTTCTGTTCTCTTCTCTTCTGTTCTCTTCTGTTCTCTTCTGTTCTCTTCTCTTCTTATTTTTTTTCTTTCTGTTTGGCGTTTCTTATGTCTGTTTTTTCTTTCTTCTTTTTTTCTTCTCTTTTTCTTATTATCTCTTATTCTTTGTTAGGAGTATTTTTTTTTATCTGTTATAGTTATTTATTCTTTATGTTATGTTATGTATTTTGTAATTATATTATTGTATATTAGTATTATTTTTTATGGGTTGTTATTTATTATGTAGATATCTCTTATTTATTTATCGTTTTCTTTTCTCTTTCTTATGTTTAGTTCTTTCTTATGTTATGTTAGTTCTATTACTATATCTTTTCTGTTCTCTTCTCTTCTCTATTCACTTCTCTTTACTTATTAGGTGTTATTTATCTATTTTTTTTCTGTTCTGTTATGTTTATCTTCTCTTATTTCTGTTCTGTCGTTCTCTTATCTGTTCTGTTCTGTACTTCTCTCTCTTCTCTTCTGTTCTGTTCTGTTACGTTCTCTTCTCTTCTCTTCTCTTCTCTTCTCTTCTGTTACGTTCTCTCCTCTCCTCCTCCTCTCCTCTCCTCTCCTCTTCTCTCTTCTCTTCTCTTCTCTTTAAGAATAAAAAGTATTAGTTAAACTAAGTTGAAATGTCCAGAAGCCTTTATTTCGCTAACTAAAGCACAACACTATAGGTAAAATCAATACCGGGTAAATACGGATACATCTTATCCAGTGGATAAATTTATTGGACAACAGCATCTACTTTTCCACTGAATAAGGATATCGCTATCCAGGTTTCGTACAACTGGACCCAGATGCTAAAGGTCTTTAATGAGATTCAAAGACGTTTAAAGTGCTACTACGACGAAAATCGCTCAAACTTGGATTCAGCTGAAACTTCCTAAGAATACTCTTATAGGTCCAATAATCACTGTATGAAGTGTTTTCTCGATATTCAGGACGAAAGTATGATATTTTTAAGATTATTTTTTGGAGTCTGTGACGTCATACACTCAACATCAAACATTGCTACATATATTTCTTTGTATATAAATCCTTAATTTATTTTATTCCTATGAAGCCCAAAGGGTGGCTAATGTGCTTATTTCACATTACTTGTGACTATAATTTATATTTTGGGATGTTTGGGTATTTCTTTCTCCCTTTACTACTGATATTTTGATCATAAACTACAAAGAAATGTATGGAGCGATGTTCGATGTTGAGTGTATGACGTCACAGACTCCAAAAAATAATCGTAAAAATATCATACTTTCATCCTGAATATCAAGAAAACACTTCATACAGTGATTACTGGACCTTTAAAGAGTATTCTTAGGAAGTTTCAGCTGAATCCAAGTTTGAGCGATTTTCGTCATAGTAGCACTTTATCAGCTGATTTAAACCCTCGTACCGGAAGTAAACTTGTTCTTCTGTTTTCCTAATTAGCATATGATGTTGCCTTTCTCTCACACGTGGACCTTATTCATGTACAGTGAAACAGGTAAGTCGGACAGATATTTCTCGAATTTTTGCAATTCATAATACCTGAATATAAAAGCTGGTAGTCGTATCTTGTTCTTTAATGTATAAATTTGATTTGTGAGTTATTATTCAGGATTTTTTTGTACTTCTAAATTGTCTTGGAAGCTTTAGGATAACGGCAGCAGAGCGCTGTCCAACGACTACCAAAATAACGAGATAAGTCGAAAATCTACTATTTAAAAAAAATTATCATTCATACTCTAAATTCTGCAGTCAAAGTAGAAGTATGTTATCGGCAACTTCCCAAATTTGTTGTATGATTCATAGTAAATCGAAGTTTCTTGAATGTATATTAAAATAACTCTTACAAAAGTACAGTTTCATCCTCTTTAAATATATCTTAAAATCACGAAAATGCTAGCCACAAACTTTAATTTTACGAAGAGATACCATATTCAATAAATCTTATATATCTATTAATATTGCTCTAGTAGCTTTTAAATTTCGCGCCAGAACACCACGCTCTCGACCAAGTCCTCAAGAAAATGCGTGCCGAAATATTTGATTTTACGAAGAGACGCCATGTTCAATATATCAAGGATATTATTATAGCTTTTAATTTAAAAATTTGAAAACACTTACCTGTTTTTAGGGCTCTAATGCACACATGTAATCTGTCTTTTCTCAGTTTCAGTCTCGTGTAATTTGTATAGGAAATCGCATGATCTCGAGTACAATTTGGAAATTAATAGACACGAGTAATGTTTTGAAAGTTCTTGTAATTGCACGAGCCTTTAGGCGAGTACAATTAAAGAACTTTCAAAACATTACGAGTGTCTATTAATTCCAAATTGTACGAGAAGATCGTGCGATTTTTTGTTTATAGTTCACTCAACAAAATTTCAGTAAAAAATGCGAAGCGACGCCGTTCATCTTTGTCTATTTGGCAGCCGATTTCCAGTCCATCGTGCAACTGAAATGCATAAAAAAGATTAGTTCTTACGGCTTTAAAATGTTATTTATGCTTTTTAAGTACAAAATGATAGAAAATAATTGTTTTGACATTGTTTTGGCCGTGTTGCCATAGCGACTTAATTCGGTACTCCTACGGAGTACAATTAACGCTATAATTGTACTCCTCTCGACCAATCAGAGTAGAGTAATTTTGTTGAGTGTACTATAAAAAACGAAATATTATGCTAATGGCTAATGGCATTTATGTCGAAACATTACTTCCGGTAACCCATCTATATAATTGACAGATATTCGCCGAAGACGAAGTGAATATCGGGGAATATTTACCGAGACGCAAGTCTTCGAGCGGCGAGGTAAATATTCTCCATATTCACTGAGCCTGAGGCGAATAATTGTTTTAGCATATACCAACTTGTGTACAGAGTAACTTATTTTTATATACAATAATTCAATAAAAGCAAACAAACAGAAACTTTCAGTTTGCGTGACAAATTCACGCAAAACGTTTAGCAAAACTTTTAGGCCATACTTCGTTGCCTTTTTAGTATTGATAGGAATGGTATTTACTTTCATTTTTTCAATTTCCTCATAGGAAATTGTAGCAAAACGATTGCCGGCAGATGCCATTTTGTTGCCGACTCAATATTCCGAGATTCAGAGGTGAATATCGTACAATATTCACCTCCAATTAACCAATGAGCGCGCGCATTCATAGGAAGTACACAAGTTGGTACATGCTAAATCCGCATATCCCAGATAAACCAATAGGATTTTTGAATACTATTACGTAGTAGTACCTAGGCACGTCTAAACACCACGCGGCCTCTTTATTATTATTCTCGCAGTTGAGCGAGATCACTGTAAAATTCTTAGGCAATTAATTTTATTTTTACACTCTAACTGTGCAAGTAATGGATGAATATCGCGCTCTTATCCCGAATGCAATCACACATTGATAACACACAGTCTGTGAACCAGTTTTAAACGTTCTTCTTTTTGCTGATGTAAGCACGAGGAAATTTTCTTCGTATCCTTTGTACGGTTTAGCTCGAGGCTTCCAAAATTGCATGTTTAGGGACTGTGCAATAATTATCGGGAGGGAAAGGGGGGGGGGGGGCTAAAATTCTCGAAATTGGGCTTAAATTGAAGCTGAACCCCCCTGTGCTAAACGTAAAATAACGTCTCACCGGAAATTTGTTTTTAACTGGCTTTCTGTATGGTGAAATTGCTGTATTTTCGAAAAGCTGTATTTTCGAAAATGTCACACTACAAAGGGTATTTAGGGAAAGTATGAGCAATTTCGATTTTTTTCAACTGTCCGAGGATTCTCGAACGTTACAGACATTTAGCTCTTAATATAATGAATTTTACGACAAATTTAATCTTAATAGATGATCATTGATACACACCTGATCAGTAACGCTCAAACCTGTTTTTTTCGATAAAAACCCTTTTTCGCTAAAATTAATATGTTTTTAGTTCCACCTGCTGTCTTTGGTAAACTACTCTTAATACAACTTCCAGCTTTTGTTTATGTAATCAATACAATATAAGCGGGAGATCTGTATGAGGATTTAAGACAGCAAGCTGCAAGCTGTTTTAAACCTAATTCAGATCTCACGCGAATATTTCATATTACTTTAAAAATGTCTAGATTAATGCTTCTTTTTTTAGAATAAAAATTTTAACATTAAATGTAATTTGACCGAGATATTTCAAAGTCAACTTTAAACAAATCAGGACGAATTCTGCATGAGGGTTTTACAGATGCTTTCATGGTATTGATTTCGTATTGTTCTAAGATCATTAATTATTCATGTTGTTTTGATGCAGCCTAAAGTTTTGTGGGGCCGGCAAAATTAAACGACTAATGCAATGGGGAAGCAACACACTATGAATTTTATACTATTTCCATTAGCGTTAGCGAAGTATTCAAACTCGACACCCTAGGAAATATTTTACTCAATACTGGATCAGAAAAACATTTTGGACGTCATTCAGTTTTTTTAAAAGGATAAATTCGATTGTTTGGGGGTTTTTTTAGGAAATTTTTTACCATCTGCTGTTAGTTTTTATTGTAATTCTCCTATAAAAATTGTGATAAAAGGCCGCCTAAGTTGTTGCCATTTACTATACGACCTGTGCCGGCGATGGAGTTGCTAGGTCAGTGAGAAGTAGCCAACGACCTTTGGAAGAAGTCATACGAGCTCTGATTCCGAGTCAATCTCAAGATGAACACCAATCGCTCATCGGTGACAAACAGATCCACAGATTTATCTTTAGCTTACATATTTGATCATGATTACCGATCATTTTTGGTTTATATGTTAATCCTAAACTCAATAGTTGCGGTTTTAGCAACGATCTTCAACTCTTTTATCATTTTAACCTTCTTCACTACAAGCTGCATCAGAACCTCGAAGAATGTTCTCGTTCTTGGGCTCGCGATATCGGACCTCTGCGTCGGGATCTTTGTCCAGCCATCCTTCTGCGTCCACTTGTATGCGATGTATACGTACGAGTTCGAGCTTGCACTGATTTCTGATATTATTTTCTTTAGAAGTTTTACGATGCTGACTATGGTATCTTTGGGTAGCCTTACTGCAGTTACTCTCGATCGTTTTCTTGCTGTTCAACTCCATTTGAGGTATAACGAGCTTGTTACAGCCAAACGCTACGCTATATGTCTTGTAGCCATCTGGGTCATCAGTTTCCTTGCTTGTGTGATAACATTCATCGTAGATAGCAATGACATGGCGGCGATGGATCTATTAATCTTCGCCTTTGCATTAGTTTTAAATGCAATTTTTCTCTTGCGAATATCTCGAGCTATTCATATACACTCACAACAAATTCATGCTCAGAGCACTCTTGCCGAACAGATAAACATACCAAGGTTCAAGAAATCTGTAAAGACCATGAATTTAATATCAACCGCGTTCGTAGTCTGTTACGTCCCACACGTAGCAGCATTGACTTATTTTCTATTTGTACGAGAGTGGACTAAGACTTTTAGCTATATTGTCATGATGACATCCAGTTTAATGATGTGCAATGGTGCTCTAAACCCAGTGATCTATTGCTGGAGAGTCGGAGAGATTCGTACTGCATTATATGCATTGATTCAGAAAATACTCCAAGTAACACAAAGTGTAAACTAGGTTTATATAAGTAACAAAGCCTAATAAATGAAATAAAATACGAGAAGAAAGTAATATTCTCTTGATCTTATATAGCTTTGGTTTCTTTTTCTCTTTAAGGGGAATTTTTTTTCAATAACGAGCAATAATGGCAAAAAGCGCCAAAAACTAGACCTTCGTATGAGTTTTCATCCAAATTTTCGTTTTGGGTTAACACTCAAAACCTTTTTTAAACAGTTAGAAACTGATGTACTATGATAAAATGCTTGTTTGAAGCGGTATTTTCAATTGTACAAAGATGTTTTGTTGCATTTGTGTTAGAATGTTGCTTTGTCAGGCTTTTTATAGAAAATATATGAGAAATAAGCAAATGAAGGCCTAAACCTCATTTTCGAATAAAATTTTTGCTTTGGGTTAACACTTTGATTCCACTTTCATCGGTTATCTCCACTTCCAAACAAGTTAAACTTTCTGAATAACAAGATTTTAGCCTTGTACAACAGCCTTTCTTCAAGAAAATAGTTTTTGGCGCTCACCGCTTGAATACGAAAAGAACTCTCTCTTAATTTCTTTCTTTCTCTATTTCACGGGTCATTTTGCCTTCACTTTAAAATTTAACAAATTTTTACCTTCATAATTCAACCTTGCTTAGTGTGTTTTATGTTCTTAAAACGTAATCTATTTCTTTCGAACAAATTAACTATTTCTAAGCTTCTGCGAGCGTAATAAATCACTTTTCACGAAACCTAATCCATCACTTTCTAACAAATTTTAATTAAAATTTTTTTCAAGCATCGCTTTCCAACAAATCTTAATGAAAACTTTTTCAAGCATCGCTTTCTAACAAATCTTAATGAAAACTTTTTTCAAGCTTCCGAAGTAATTTTTTTTTAACTTACCCTGTTTACCTGCCCTCGATAAATCGTGGGGTTGAGATTCGGAGGGAGACGGGAAAAGGGAGGGGAGGGGAAAGGGAGAAAAATTTATTTGAAATATCGTAAACGCCAGTTGGACGGAAGTGGTCAACTTGGTCTTTCACGAAGGACTCTAGAGGGCAAATAACTAGTAAAGCTTTTAAAGAATTTATCTTGGTCAGTTTGGCTAACAGAAAAAGCTTAGTTTAAGGTGGTTTGGTACAATTTATAGCCGACCGCATCAAGCTTGTTTATTCGCTTCGTTTATAATGTTGCTTTTATTTAATTACCATGAAACTTTCATCAAATATTAGGCAATAATTGAAGTTTATAATAGTTAACTTTGTTTTGAAACAGCGTTAAATAAATCAAAGTTATAAGGAAATATTAAAATTAAGAAAGAAAAAAAAATTGTTTCCCTCGCTCTATTTTCAAATTGCTTCATTTACGCAAACTATGATATATGACTTACAAAAGATCAAAGTTTAAAAAAAATTATGTCGCGCAGATTTTGAGAAAATATATAATGCGAACATTTTATAACCTCGATTTTGCCGGCTCACTTTTCATACACAATGCCATTAGAATATGTGAAACCAAGTTGCTGCCAACAAGCTTGATGCGGCGAGCTATAAATTGTACCCCCAGATATGCTGATACGGCGGCCATCTTGAATTTTGGGACATTAAGCCCCGTTTACACTGGCGATTTTTGCTGCAATTTTCGTGGCAATTTTCGGAAATATGAAATCTTTTGTCTCATCCTTCAAAAGAGACATTCGTCTAGGAAAATCTTGGTATCCTGAATAAAACTTAACAAGTAAATTCTTTACCATTATTTATTTAATGGACAAAATCGCAAAAAAAATCGCAGCAAATATCGCCGCAAAAATCGCTAGTGTAAAAGGGGCTTTAGGGGTCAAACACATAGAAAATTTATAAAGTGGCGCAAACGCCAAATGTGACCACGTTTCACCTTATGCAAACTTCCTCACTACAAATATTCTTTTGTTTTTCTACTAATAGGATTTTTTTGCGAGTTCCTTGTCAGTAATTTAAAATAATTTTTCACTATATTTCTTTTGCATGGATCGAAGTAAGAGTTAAGGCAAAGCTAAACGATTTCTACAGTAGGGAGGATTTTTGCTAGGCAGCTATGTCAATCCTACTGCGCATGCTCGAACTAATTCCACAAGCACCCCATTTTCTTAAAAACATTTAAAGCAAGTTCAAATAGACCTTAACAATTTATTCAGTGCAAAAATTATTTCTAGAGGCTTGGCACCATCACGTGATGGCAGCCATGACATGAGGCACAACAATAGAGTCTTTCTCTCCTGGGAAATTAAATTATTTCTTGTTCCTGCCTCCTGTCATGACTGCCATCACGTGACGGTGCCAAGCCCTGTATTTTCTTAAATGTTCATTTAGATTCGAAGTCACAAAATGTTTAAATTTAAGATTCTGCATCATGACACAGTTACAGAACGGTACGTAAGATTTCCAAACGGCTTTCACATCTCAGAACCAATAAAATGACAGGAAAGCTCATCCAATCAAAAAATTTCTGATATGATCCTTAAACTCTCAACCAATCAAATCACAGGAAAGGCCATCCAATCCAAATAGTAGCTTCTACTGTGAACCAATCAAATTACAGGAAAGCTAAACCAATCAAAATAGTCGACAAATGAACCAATCAAAAAAGTGATCCAATTAACAACCTGAAATAATTTCTTTCTTGTTTGTGTTTTCTTTGTTTTCTTTTGTTTCCTTATCTTTATTCTTACCTTCTTTTTACTTCTTACTATTCTTACTTTAATTTTTCTTACTTCTTTTCCCATTATGTCTACTTTAAGTAACAATAAATATTACAAGACACAGACACAAAAGAAAGAATAGTCTAGCTAAGTCATCCTTTTATAAAGGTACAAATAGGCAAGCTCCTTTGGAGGTGTTTCTGATTGTGCAACCTTTCTGTCGTTAAAGATAACCCATCTGTTTTCAAAAAAATGAAATTTTTTTAATTAATATTGTATAAAATATAACAATATTTTGATAACTTTATTTCAGGAATATATTGTTAACAGGGTAACTGAACCTGAAATGGAATGTAAAAAATTCTCTTTCACATTTCGTTTTCTTTTTCACTTTTTTTCCTTTTGTTTTCATTCGATTACTTCTCTTTCTCTTTCTCTTCAATTTCCCATAATCCTCTGTTTTACTTTTCTATTCCCATTCATTTACTCCCTTTTATTTATCTTTTTTCTTTCTCTTTTCTTTTATCTCCTTAAGTCTTTTCACCCTCTAACATTCGTTTGCCCTTTTGTCCTAAAAATAAGCAAAGAAAACCTTTTTGTACCTTCCATCTTTAAGAATATGACAGACGTAGTGTCCGCACATTGTAGACGTCCCCATGTGACTAATAAAGGCCATTAAACGATACTCTGTGAAAGGGAATAATACATTGATTAAGGATAAGTGAAGAGATGAGAAAGAAGGGAAGGAAAGGAGAGGAGAGGAGAGGAGAGGAGAGGAGTACGTTGTCACAGCTTACTTCCAGGTCCGTCTTTAAACTTGGTAGCATTCTCTTCTGCTCCTTCTACTTCCATAGCATCTAGTTCGTCCGCATGGCTAAATATCCAGTCCGCTG
Source organism: Actinia tenebrosa (assembly GCF_029948245.1). Lineage (NCBI taxonomy): Eukaryota > Metazoa > Cnidaria > Anthozoa > Actiniaria > Actiniidae > Actinia > Actinia tenebrosa. The sequence goes on from NW_028292574.1 coordinate 9,333,228, forward strand.
CCCGTTCAAGGTTGTTATCCTAGCAATAAATGCGAATCACGATGGTTAAAACTAACGTCCCGTTCACATCTCCCCTTTGGTTTTCTACAGCCTTGTCTTTTTCTGGTTTTTCATTTTTGTGATTGTTTTCTCTTGTTGATTGTAGATTGCCAATAAAGTTGTTAAAAAAGGATAAATAGGATAAATAGGATGGTATAGATAAATGTAATAAAGTGGATGGATTGGATTGGATCGGATCGGATCGGATCGGATCGGATCGGATCGGATCGGATCGGATCGGATCGGATCGGATCGGATCGGATCGGATGGATGGATGGATGGATGGATGGATGGATGGATGGATGGATGGATGGATGGATGGATGGAAGGATGGAAGGATGGAAGGAAGGAAGGATGGATAAATGAATGGATGGCATTAGATTTAAGAATATCACATACCGTTGCTTTCAGAGCCTTGACAGCCTGTTCTCTACTAAATCCCATTGACATTACCATAGCTACTGATTCTTCATTGATGTTAGCAGCAGAAGGCTTTGAACCTGGTAGCCGCAAAGGTTCTGCAAAGTCTATCAATAATAACAATATAGTCTTTTACACAAACTAACGTAGTGAGGGTGTGGCACAGGGGAGGAGAGGGAATGCGACCCCCCAAATTTTTTGCTAATTAACTGAATGAATAATGATGTTTATTTCTATTCTCTACTTTCACATCCCCATAATACTTTGCGTCTTTGGGGGGTAACCAGAGGGTAAAAACCCATTTATTTTGCTGAAGGCTGATCGGACAATGTTGACAATACCTTGTTTGGTATCCAAAAATAAAATGAAGAAGTAAAAAACAGAAAAAGATAGAAGCTTGAAGACGTTTAACGTAAATTTTAAACATTTTTTCGTAAGTCAATACATTTTCTGTAAAACCAAAACTCTTGATGATCTGTACACGCAAAAATAGCTTGGAATAAACTGATAATCAGTATTGTACAGATAAAAGCGGGTATAGTATAAATTCAATTCAGAAACCTTTCAATTTGGGACAGATTTTTGATTGGCTACCCCCCAAAGACGCAAGGCATTATGGGGATGTGAAAGTAGAGAATGCTTTTTATCGTGGGTGCCCCTGCCCTCCCCCCCCCCCCCCCCCCATTCATTGGTCCTTGGTATGCTCCTGTTACTTCATGAGAGTAAACACCTAACATATGTAATGCCAAAAAGGTAAAAACCCTGGGCCTGTATTATTGCCATGCCTGACTTATTGACGTCTGGAAAAACAAAAGCTTGGTCCCAGCCTTACTCGGCTTGAAATCAGGCAATATTTTGCAAAACGTTTAACGACTGCTTTAAAATATACTCGATTTTACTCACCTGGGTCACCCATATGCTCTAACACCCAGTTCATAGCAGCCTCAACACCTTGAATTGAAGGTAAAATATTAATAATATTAGCAAGGAGTAAGAAGGTTAAACAGAATCTAACTGTAACTGATCTAACCTTGATTGTTTGTGAAGTGAGCTGCTTTTCTGCATCCCTGTCGATCAAAGCCCATGTCTACGAGCTGTTGGACAACTCCCTCATCGACGTCTGGCTCTGATAAGAAAAAGACACATTCAACTAGGCCAAATGTTGCGTTTTATTCAGAGAAATTGAAATATTTATGCTACTTTTTATTTTCTTTCTCGGTCGCTTCCTTCCTTCCTGTCATCCTTCCTTGCTTCTTTGTTGCCTTCTTTCCTCCTTTGCTTGCTTGCTTACTTTCTTGCTTGATCACTTCCTTCCTTCCTCCCATCCTTTCTTCCTTCCTTGCTTGCTCCTTTACTACCTCCCTCCCTCCCTCCTTCCTCCCTCCTTCCCTCCATTCCTCCCTTTCTCCTTCCCTCCCTCCCTCCCTCCCTCCCTTGCTTCCTTCTCTTCTTCTCCCCTTCTTCGTAATATTTTCACTAAGCAACGAACAATAAACCACTTTCTTTACCATTTATACAAATATGACAACCTCTCCAGTTGACACTAACCTACAGAAGCTGGAGCTTCCTCTTCAGGGAGTTCTTCCTCCTCCGGCTGGAGTCCTGTTCCCTTCAGTAGAGTCAAGTCAAGCTCCTCCAAAACCTCTAGCTCAACATCTGCGCAATTATAAAAAAGCTAAATATTTTAGAGTGATATTTTTTCGCCCTTGAAACAAAGTTGTTTATATAATAACTGCTCTAAATCTCGCGTTCTGATTGGTTGGAAGCGCGTGCTTTATAAGAGCACACAGCACACGCGCGCACTTTTAATTTCGTCATTCATTAATTTGTATTTTATAAAAGAAAAAAAACTTACTTGCTGTGCTGTGTGAAGTTATAAAACACTTGGGGATTGGCAGAACACTCGAGAATGTCGAGAAGGACTCTGCTACGCGTCGTGCTTCTCCTAACACTTCTCTTGTGTTCTGCCAACCCCCGCGTGCTTTATAACTGCAAACAGCACACACGCGCGTTTTTTATTTCTTTAATAATCAGTGTGAAACGGGCAAAACATTACTCCAAAGTGGATTTGGTCCATTCTTTTACAAACCAAGTAAATTCACTCTGAAAATTAAAGATATATATATATATATAAAGTAGGAGAGGGCAATTAAAATTATCTATGATTCTCTACTTAACAAATTTACGATGGTTGAGCGTGGTATGTCCTCTTATTTACCACGATATGACGTCAAAAGTTGGCCAAAATGTTATGGACTCACGAGGCGTAAGCCGAGTGGGTCCATAACTAATTTTGACCAACGTTTGGCGTCATATCGTGGTAAATAAGAGGACATATCACGCTAAACCATCGTAAATTTGTTTTTTA